>NC_143485.1:60369226-60669226 GCF_027475165.1 Benincasa hispida
AGCAATTACAATGCAATACTTATCTGTAATGGATGCACGATTACAGTAACCCTTGTACAACTTTATCACTCAACTGATAATCTAGGCTTCCCCTAGGTGTGAGCCTTCTTCTCACGATATTTTATACTCCCACTAAGTTGTATTATCAATTAAGCAAATCTTAGGCTCCCTTTAAGATCGAGACTCTTTCTCTATAAGACTTGAGCTTCCTCACATCGTGAGACTTCTTCCCACTTGATAGGGGTGTACATCAACCCGACCGATCAAAATCGACCGAATTAAGGTTGATCGATCGAGACTAAGGGTCGGTCGGTTGGTTTTCGGTTTTTATGAAAAAAAATTTGAAAATCGATCGACTTCTTAACGTATATATATTTATTTTTTAAAAAACTAAGTATAAAAGCAAGCCAATTACCACCAACTCAAGCCTAAGCCTACTATTTTAGTATTGATTTATTATTATTTTTTATGTTGCCTAATTTTAAAACCCATTACATGATTTATTTAAATTTTTTCATAAAAAAATGATTGATTTAAAATTAAAAAAGTAGCTAATTTTATTAATCTAACAATAACACATTATCAATTCATCTTTCATTTTCATTCACCTTGGCTCCTTTAAAAAAAAAAAAAAAAAAAAAAAGATCAAACTGACCGATGGTCAGACAAATTTCACACTATTTTTTTGGTCGGTTTTCGGTGTTGGTTTTCTCCCAAAACTGACACCGACCGACCGATATACACCCCTACCACTTGAATTGTATCTTTTCTTCTAAGAACAAGTCCCCTTTGTTCGAACGGCTTAGGCTCCCCCTAAGCTTGAGAATCCTTCACCAAAAAAATCTTCTTACCCTCGATGTGAGGAACATGGAGTACGTCTTCACGAAACACAACTCTGTCAATACTCTGTATAGTTGACCGGATACACACTAAGTTGATTTTTTAGATATGAGGTTCATACAAAATAATACGACCAACTATCTACGAAAGACAAGGAATCCTTTAAATATGAATAACGGAAACACAACGCACAACCCTAATCGTCATAGCAATCGAGAGCTAAAAAGAAAAAAATATTGACATAATAAAATAGCAAAGAAAACCACCGAAAAGGAAAGTATTTTGTAGGATCAGTATTTCCGTAGACATTCATCTTCCTGAAACCATAAATGCAGAGACACATCTCATAACATCTGAGATGCTTAAACAAATATTATCAACCACACAAACTTTAACAAACTCTCTTTAGCATGAAAGGGGTTATTCTACATTTAATTATATTAAATTTAACATGATTAAAATTAAAACTTTATATTATATCATATATAAGATAATCATCACATGTTTGAATCATATACAATCTATATTCTCTCACATAACCTATAGTTTAAATATGAATCATATTCATATTAATTTTAACCTATATTTTATATGAATCTTATTCATAAAATTAATATTTGAATCATATTCATATATTTTTTTCTCTCATGAAA
Source organism: Benincasa hispida (assembly GCF_027475165.1). NCBI lineage: Eukaryota > Viridiplantae > Streptophyta > Magnoliopsida > Cucurbitales > Cucurbitaceae > Benincasa > Benincasa hispida. The sequence goes on from NC_143485.1 coordinate 60,370,720, forward strand.
CTTTATATTATATGTTGGTTAACAGATACATACAACGGAAAAAAATAGGATCATTAAGCATTTTAATTCATTAATTTTGACATCAAAATAAGTATGTTCGCAGAAAATTAAGAAAAAAGTTTCATACTAACCTTTGAAGAACCTCTTGAATCTTGATCTTCAGCTACATTCTCCTTTTCCTTTGGTTATGAACTACCACAAGGTCTTCCTTACTATTCTCTTGAAGCCTTAGATTGAGTTGTGGGACTCGAACAAAGCTTGAATTAGGAAAAAAATAGAGAGGAGGTCACTGTTTTACCAAGGTTGAAGATCTTCTACAACCTCCAAAATTCTCAGAAAATTCAGTCAATTTGCCTTAGCTTTTCTACTCAATCAAGAGTTGTCTTATTACATGACTCTCACGCAAAGAAGAACCACGCATGAATTATACCTGCTACCGAGAAATTTGCTGTGATTGAGAGAGTGGAAAGTGATTGAGCTACTTGGTTAGAAAGTGGAGAAATCCAACTTTTGGATTTTCCAATTTCTCCAATTTTCTTCTCTTCTTTTTTTTTTCTTTCAATTTTGACTTTCAACATTAAAAAATTTTCCAATTTTAATTCTTTAATTAAAATTGAGATTTTATTAATTTTACAAAAATTAATTCAATAATTATTTTTTCTAATGAAATTAATAATAAACAATTAAGTAAACAATTTAATTAATTCTAATTAATTTAATATCAAATATATAAATTAATTTATCACAATTCCATGAAATTAATATTTAAATCATACTTAATTATTAATCGATTCTCCAATTTCGTTTAATTCCCAAATTAAACGTGTAATTATATCACATATAACTATTAATTCCCTTAATTCGAATTTGAACGTTTCAAATCAATTTATCATGCTATTCTAAGGCTTATCTATTTGTGAGCTAGTAGGGGGACCTAATGGACCTAAAGATCATGAGTTTCAACGATCTAAGATTAATTAGTTAAACTCTTTACACCAAATTAACCCCCATTGGTTAACTACTGGGTCACTCCACTAAAGCCCAGAGCTGCACTCCCCCCACTGTAGATATATTGTGTCCACTCGATATAACTATGATTAGTAAGTTAACCGTTCACAGGTTGCTCATAATAACGGTTAGGTCAAAAGGTTGTTTACCCACGAGATTACCTCTTGTTCCTTAAGTCCCAATGATCCTCTAATGAACAATTGACTTATGATCCGATCATCAAACCGAGTTCTTCTCGAGCCAATGAGAGGATGGGGCCCTTGTTCAAGACCCAGAGTCAGCCCTCAAGGGAATAATCTTTCTACTATCCCTGGAAGCGGGTGGAAGTGGATTTCATCTTGCACTCTATATCCCCAGCTATCTACCCGGTCTTACCCCTACAATGGGAGGCTTATTGAGCCGGCGTTGTTGAGCCAACCCTCACCCATGCAAATCTAAGGATAATTTCGAATAAATAGGAGTTCATAGTTAGCTCAGAATTAAAGTCAAGTTACTTAGGTCATCGTTTTGAAATAGTCAGTCTTAAACAGTAAACAACATTATAAGTAAAAGTGACTTATTCCTTGGTATGATCTTGCGTAAACTCATTGCACAAGACACCCCCACTTCTCATGTCACTACATGATAAATCAGGATCACCTCGTCTGTAGCACTTTACAACTCCTTGTAACAACTACAGAGTGGGCCACATCCGATAGTGTTACCAGAATAAGGCACCCAATCTTATTCGGATACTATAGATCATTTTGACTATTTACTCGAATCTGATCCACTCTTATGTCTCCACATAAAGTTCAAGCACCCATGTAATAGTCATGGATCTTTTCGTTTATAGGATTTATTTCTAAAACGAAATAAGCAATTCATATATTCAATAACAACTTTATTGAATTAAACTTCAATAACAAATTTATTGAATTTCAAAATAAGTTTATTGTTTACAAACCACGAGTTTTAGGACATAAAACCCAACAAACTCCCACTTGGACCAAAACTCTAGTGGTAACATAAATATGAATATATAATGTTGAGTTTTTGAGTTTTACAGAGAAATACAATAAACTAGGACATCATATACCTATGGTTTGCCTTTAGATATCACATACCATCCTCAGGTATCATATACCATGGGTTTTTTCTCCCACTTTCCCTAGGTTATACAACTCATAATCCTAGTATCACTAGGTGATCCCCAAACACTTTAGCTGAGAAGATCGCTATAAACACATTAGAACACAATGGACTTCTATTCAAAACATAGGGAATGCATCTTATTAGCACAACTCTTTGTTTCTCGATGTCGTCATCAAAACTTGATGACTTAAGTTTCCACTATACCCAAACTATGGCTAGATTGTCATACATTCCTCCCATTACATCGAGGTACCCTCAACTCTTTGAGTAAGATGCATCTAAACTGTCTAAACAACTTTTGTTACAGTGTTAGCTTTTAATCAATAACTCTTTATTGATATACAATATGCATTTTATGGAAACTATAATACATGGTGTACTTTTCTAGAAAAAAAATTTAGCATTTGTCAACACAAACACTTGATTTTCTTTTACATGAAAAATATGCTACTTTTGAGTTGCCTAGAAATAGGCATGCTATTTGAACGGTATTCCAATCCTTAAGGTTTCAACACTAACACATGTGTCGATCTATTCCAGATTTCTGAACTATGTAAACATCTTTTACATATTATAAACAACTTTTATGAGCTCTCCATATCTCATATGAAGTTTCAGAAACACCTTAAAATGGAATGACGTTCAAAATGATTAAGGCAACTAGATGTAGAGAATTGTCACTAGATTTCATATTCTATCAAAATAGCCCTGGAAATCTATGATTTTCTGTACTCTCTACTTCGATCTAATCAAAGTGTTTTGCTTATTTTACCTAACATGTTTTATATACCTTGAACCTTTCAAGTGTTCTAAACTTACAACTTAGGTAAGTTCAACTGTACTTTAGAATAAACACTGAAATATTCATATCCTTCCTTATGCTTTAACATTTACTAGACCACAAAGATCTGAATGTATAAACTTTTACAAGTTCTTTGGTTCTTTTGATCATCTTATCTTCAAGATAAGACACACATAGAGTTAAAATATTTGTCTTCTAACTTATTTAGATGACCACTTTTAACCTTCTTAATCTCATTAAGACATGATCTGACAATAATCTTAATCACCAAAGATAAGTACCAGAATACATATTTTGCCTCATTATTTTTCAGCCATTTTCAATATCTAAATATTTGAAATGGCCTTGAACTTTGGTTGGCTTTAATAGACGTTGCTTTATAGTAGAACAAAAATGTAACTTTTGCTAATGAACATTTCATTTATAACAAAAGATTCATACATTATGTTCTTTACAAAAAATAAAACAACTTTTATTTCATTAATAAAAGTAACTGGATTCATCTTTTTGTCAGCAACTCCAAAATCTCCAACTGGTCTTTCTGAGATATTTTTCCATATTCACAAACACTTGATTTTCTCTTACACGAAAAGTATACTACTTTTGGGTTGCCTACAAATATGCATGCTATTTGAACGGTATTCCAATACTTAAGGTTTTGACACTAACACATGTGCCGATCTATTTTAGGTTTCTGAATTATGTAAACATCTTTTACATATCATAAACAGCTTTTATGAGCTCTCCATATCCCATATGGAGTTTCAGAAACATCTTAAAATGGAATGACTTCAAAATGATTAAGACAACTAGATATAGAGAATTGTCACTAGATTTCATGTTCTATCAAAATAGCCTTAGAAATCTCTGATTCTTTGTACTCTCTACTTCGATCTAATCGAAGTATTTTACTTATTTTACCTAACACGTTTTATACACCTTGAACCTTTCAAGTGTTTTAAACTTACAACTTAGGTAAAGTCTGAAAGAGTAAAACAACATGCAGTGAAAGCATCAAGGATCCATAAGCTTTTTAATTCACTAATTTTAGCAAAAACTAAAGCATGCTCTTCTCAAAAATGGGTTTTCTGAACATACCTCTGATGAACTCTTCAAGATAACGCATGTTTAGCTGCTGTCTACTCTTGTTATCAACGTGAACCACCTCAAAGCCTTCCCTACTATGCTCTTGGAGCTTTAATAGAGTTGTGGGACTCAAGAATAGCTTGAAGAAGTGAAGAAACCAGAGAAACTCACAACAACACAACTGAAGAAGACAACTTCTTGTTCAGAGAAAATTCTTTCGAAATTCTGTTCATTATCCTCCTCTCCAATAACTCCATTCTACTTTATATAATAGATGAACATGCAAAGTGATGGAGTGCATGGCTTGCAGCTCATGCTTAGAGAATCAAGGTCAAGAAGATAACGCATTTTGTGTGAGCATAAAGATGATGGTAATGGAAAATACCCATTTTCCATTTTTGTGCAATATGCAAAAACAATTTTTCATTTTCTTTTTAAAACAAAAGAAAAAATGATATTAAATCATTTTAATACAAAATTTAATTTTCTTAAATTAATTTCATAAATTAACTTTAAAAATTAATTAATTTAATATCAAATATTAAATTAATTTTTGCACAATTATCATCTTTATATATTTAAATCATATTTAAATATTTATTCTCTTGTTTCATTTAATTTGAACGTTTCAAATTAATCTCTCAAGCTACCCTAAAGTTTATCCATTTACGAGCTAGTAGGGAGACCTCACGGACCTACATATCATAGGGTCCAACGATTCGAGATTAATCGGCTAAACTCATTAGTCTGATCTAACCCTCATTCGTTATCTAATGAGACACTCCACTATAGCCCATAGTTGAACTCCCCTCACTGTAGATATATTATGTCCACTTAATAACCATAATCAATAAGTCGATCCTTCACAGGTTGTTCGTAATCACAGCTAGGTCAAAAATACCATTTTACCCCTGTGACTACATCTTGTTCCTTAAGTTCCTACTGATCCTCTAATGAACAATTCTGATTCATAATCTCTATGAATCAAATCTTTTCTCTATCATGAGAAGGCGGGGCCCTGATTGTTCAAGACCTAGAGTTAGTACTTAAGAGAAAAACCTATCTGCTAACTCTAAATAGGGTAGGAGTGAATCTCATCTTGCAAGGCTATGTCCCCAGCTATTCATCTGGTCTTATCCCCAAAATGGTAAGCTTATTGAGCAGTGTTGTTAGACTACTCTCACCGTTTGCAGATTAAAAGATAATCCCGAACAAAACAGGAGTTCATAGCCAGCTCAGGATTAAGATCGAGTTAACCTAGGTTATATAATAAATGAAATAGTCAGTTTTAATAGTAAACGGTCGTTAGAAAGAAAATTGACTATTTTGTGATCCAGTCTATATGCAAACTCATTGCATAGGATGCCCCCACTCTTATGTTTCAACATGAACGATTTGTGGATCACATCGTTTGTAGCATCTTACAACTTCTTTAACAACTATAGAGTGGGCCGCATCCAATAGTGTTACCAGGATGAGATACCCAATTTTATCCATATACTTATTAGACCATTTAGGCTATATACTGTCAACTTGATCCTGTTTATTTCACAACATAAAGTTACAACATTCAGACTATAGCCAAGGATGCGTTTATTGGATTTTCATAATAAGATGCAAAATCAACAAGTCATTGTTATTGATTAAATGGAATGTTTAACACGAACTGCGAGTTCTAGAACATTCCCAACAGTCAACTGTACTTTAGAATAAACACTGAAATATTCATACCCTTTCTTATGCTTTAACATTCACCAGACCACAAAGATCTGAATGTATAAGCTTTTAAGGGTTCTTTAGTTCTTTTGATCATCTTGTCTTTAAGATAAGACACACATAGAGATAAAAAATTTGTCTTTTAACTTATTTAGATGATCACTTTTAACTTTCTTAATCTCATTAAGACATGATATGACAATAATCTTAATTACCAAAGATAAGTACAAGAATACATCTTTTGCCTCATTATTTTTCAACCGTTTTAAATATCTAAATATTTGAAATGGCCTTGAACTTTGGTTGGTTTTTAATAGAAGTTGATTTACAGTAGAACAAATATAACTTTTGCTAATGAACATTTCATTTATAACAAAAGATTTATACATTATGTTCTTTATAAAAGATAAAACAACTTTTATTACAATAACAAAAGTAAAAGGTTCATCTTCTGTCAGCAACTCTAACATCTCCCACTGGTTATTTTGAGATATTTTCCCATATTCACAATCCAGAGTATTATCTCATGGCAAGCAACCTTTAGGAACTAGTTTCCTTATTTTTGCTTTCTCCGCTCTTTTCTCCATAAGATATTATGGGTAGTTCCTCTTTCAGTGTCCTTCTTCACTGCAGTGGAAACACTTTCCTTTATCTGCAGCTTTTGTCTTGCCTTTGCAACCATTAGGTTTCTTTTTCCTTTTCCCCTTGTTTTTCTTCACCTGAATACTTTTATTCTTTGAAGAAGAAGCAATATTAAGCCTTTTAGAGGATGATCCTTTTTTCTCTACAGTAGTAACATTTACATATGCTTATTGTCCTTTGTTCTCAAAATGGACTAAAAAGCTACAAGCTCATTGAGAAGTGTAGTTAGGTTATATTCTATCTTGTTCATTAATGTGTTCATACAGAACTGCAAGAAACTCTTCAGAAGAGACTCAAGAATAAAATCGACTTGGCTTTTCTCATCCACGACAATTCCATTTACCTCTGCCACATTGAAATGGACCATCATGTCTAGGATGTGTTCTTTAACAGAGGCCCCTTCTTTCATATGGTAGTTGTAAACGTATTTGATAGCATCATGCCTCAGGGAGAAGGACGGTTGTCCAAACATCCCATGCAAAGATTCTATAATCTCCTTGGCAATACTCATGGTTTCGTGTTTCTTAGCCAAGACATCAGATATGTTGGCAGGAATATAAACACGGACTTTCTCATTTTCATTTGTCCATCTGTCATATGCATCCCGAACAGTTCGACTTGCATTTGAGCTTGGGATAGGAGGACACTCTTCTGTCAAAATGAACCTCAAATCATCAATCACCAGTATTGTATTCAAGTTTGATTTCCAAGTAGCATAATTATCCCCAGTTAATTTATCAAAAGTTAAAAGTTGAACCAATGAACTCGTCATTATAAAAATATAAACAAATTTCTTTATTAGTGAATTGCTTTTAAACCCAATCATGTTTTAGCAACGTAATAATATACCCAAATTTTCATTATTTTTGCAACGATACTATAGTGAGTCAGAATAAGTGCTCCCGAGAGGCAGTCAAATACTTCTTCACTAAAGCAAGACATTCTTGACTAAATACTATCTTCATAATAATATTTCAATAGTCATTTAGCTATCGTTTTTTGTCAGAACTTACTAACACTTTAGTAATTTCGTAAGTGTAACCCTCCATTTCTAGACTTAGAGGTTGGCCCCAACGATGCTACTGAATTGGAAAGTCAAGGTTGGAAAACGACCTAAGAAATCCTATCCATTTCTGAAGTTGGAGTTGTTCTGAATCCCATGTTACAACTCTTCGAGGGGATAGCCATCGTAAAATGACTAACAAGGCCGACTTAAAGACGACAAATAGGCGCAACATAGTAATCTCACGGTCCAAACCAACGGAAGAGACCGCAGGACACGTTGACACATATTCTTCACCCACTTACTATGAACTACTTCCCTCATTCACCGTGATCGTGACCCAGACAAACACTTTCCAAATGGAGGTCACTCCCAGGGTATCACAAAGTTTCATATGAATCTCCGGTATGAACTTTCCAGGGACGTGAGAGTTGAAATCAATATATCGTATACTTGATTTTACATTGAACAACTTCCCTTCATTCACCTTGATATTGATTCACACAAACACTTTTCGAATGGGGGTCACTCCCAGGGTGACACGAAGTGTCGTCACACGGTGTGAAACTCTTAGGATGTGAGAATGAAAATCAAAACATCACTTTTGATTTTACTGTGACCAACTTCCCTATTCACCATACTCTCGATTCATGTAAACACTTTTTGAAGGAAGGTCACTCCCAGGGTTGAAGGAACTCTTATTCAAGAGTACCTACGAGTGGAAGCGGATCTTTCCAATTCATTATGATAGAATTTTCACATATACATTCAAGCATCCTAATATGCATTCATAACACTAAATTACTGGCTTGCTTAAAGGAACAATAAATAAGAGATCGAGAGATCATACCAGTTAAAGACTTATTCTTCACAAAAAATCTTGCTTTCGCTGGTACGGTAAGCTATCGTTCAGCAAATCCCAATCGTCTACCTCGAACAGTCTCCACACAAACAGAAGAAAATGGGGACGACACCACCACTTAGAGTCCTCAGTATTCTCAGAGTGAGAATCCAAAGGGTGGGCTTTGTTTGGATTTGGTAGAGGGGAGAAGGAAGGAAGATCGTATACAACGATCAAGCAAGTGGAAGAAAGGCTCGTCTATCGTATAGACAAAATGCTTAATCGCTTAGGTGAAGTATACGATCGTGTAGGAAAAGGTAAACGATCGTCTAAACAATCGTGTAGGAAAAGCTAAACGAACGTCTATACAATCTTTTAGTAAATACTGGTGTTAAACGATTGCTTAGGAAAAGGTAAATGATCGTTTAGTAAATAGCGTGAGCGGGCGTAAGCATTAAACGATCGCTCAGCACTATCGTATAGGTAAGCGATCGTTCAACACTATTGTATAGGCATTGATTTTACTAAGCGATGACACACTTGCGCATCCAATGCTTAACACACCATGAGCTATTTAAGCGTCTCAAAACGATTCTTCAACTTACTCATCCGTTATGAAAATAGAAGAGACGCCGACCTATTATCCCTTAAACATCTAATTAATAGACAATTAATATAATCACATTATATTTATAACCTATGGATTAATATCATATATTAACCATAGTATTTTTCCTTCATTAGATATAAAGCATATTTACATCCAATTTCCTCCAAATTAATTTATCTCATACATAAAGTTAATTATATCATATATAATTAACTAGTTCAATTATATCATATATATTCGAACTCCCTCTTGTCAATTTAAACATTTCAAACTGACCCAAAAATTGATTCTCAACTTGTATCCAAGCTACCAAGAGGACCTTATGGACCTATGGCTCGAAGCTCCAACGGTACGTGAATAATTGACTAAACTCTTTAGCCGCGATATCCACCATCCGTTAACTATCGGATATTTCACTAAAGACCGACGGTTGAACTTTTCTTACCATAGATATATTTCTATGTCCATTGGATATAACAATCATTAGTACAATAACCCTTCACAGATGCTCGTAAGTACAGCTGGGTCAATTTACCATTTTGCCCCTTTAGTTACATCTTACTCCTTAAGTACCACTGATTCCTCTAATAAACAATACAACATAGTCCTACTGTGTGTGAACATCTCTCGGGCTATGAGAAGGTGTGTGGCGCCACATCGTTTAAGCCCTGGGATCAGTCCTTAAGAGAGCAATATATCTACTTACCCCTGCTTTAGGGAAGGAGTGAACTCCCATCTTGTGAAGCTGAGTTCTCATCTCTCAAATCAAACAAATCCCCAAAGTGATAGGTTTGAGTCGGCGATCTGGCCACTCGCACCTATGCAAATCAAAGGATTTCCCTCAATGGCAGGAGTTCCCAACTCACTCAGGATTGAGGTCATGTTACCTATGGTCATCCTAGTGAAGTGAAGTATATGTCATGAACAGAGTTATATGACGAGACGTTAACGCTTTGTGGTCAGGTCTTATACAAACTCTTTGTATAGGACGCCTCCACTCGTATGTCCCCTACACGAATCATCGAGATCAAATCATCTGTGACAAGTCGCAACACTTGTAAATATTCCACAAAGCAGGTCGCGTCCGTAGCGTTACCAGGATAAGGTTTCCCTCCTATATCCATATACTATAGACCATTTTGGTTGTCACTTAAAACATGATCCACTTGTATGTAACTACATACATGCTTAAGTTATATAAAGACAACCAGAGATATTAAGTTTATTGGTTTGTGGTAAAATAAAACATCTAAATGTGCAAAGTCAAGAAGTGAAGTAAATATTATATATATTATACATCATAAGCATTCATACAAAATTGTTTACAAACTACATGACACAAGACTTTAGGGCACAAACCCCAACAATCTCCCACTTGTCCTAAAGCGAAGTGGGGAGTACAAAAACAAGTACAAAACGATAAACTAGGGCATAAAAACCCAGGATAATAAAATCTCCCACTTGTCCTAGTCCAGCTGCGGGCGGTCCCGTAGACCCATGCTCTGAAGGTGACCCTTAAACACTGTAGCCGTAAGAGCGTTCGTAAATGGATCAGCTGTTGGGGTTGATGCCCTAAAGTCTCATGTCCTGTAGTTTAAACAATATATACGAACACTTGTGTTGTTAATATATGATATTTATTTCACATCTTGTTGTTTTGCTCGGTATATAACACCGTTCATGACAGAGACTTCATTTCACTAGGATGACCATAGGTAACTTGACCTCAATCCTGAGTGAGTTGGGAACTCCTGCCACTGAGGGTGGTCCTTTGATTTGTGTGGGTGCGAGTGGCCACGTCACCGATTCAAACTACCATTTTGGGGATTCGTCTGATTTGGGAGCTAGGAACTTAGCTACACAAGATGGAATTCACTCTTTCCCCAAAGTAGGGGTAAGTAGATAGATGGCTCCCTTAAGGGCTGATTCCGGGGCTTGAACGATATGGCGTCACACACCTTCTCTTGGCACGAGAGGTGTTTACACGTAGTTGGACTATGTTATATTGTTCATTAGAGGAATCAATGGTACTTAAGGAGTGAGATGTAACTACAGGGGCAAAACGGTTAATTGACCCAGCTGTACTTACGAGCATCTGTGAAGGGTCATCATACTCATGATTGATTATATCCGATGGACACTGAAATATATCTGTAGTAAGAAGAGTTCAACTATTGGTCTTTAGTGGAATCACTGACAATTAACAGATGGTAGATCTCGTGGTTAAAGAGTTTAGTCAGCTATTCACGTACTGTTGGAGCTTCGAGCCACAGGTCCATTAGGTCACCTGAGTGGCTTGGATAAAGTCGAGAACCAGTGTTTGGGTTAATTTGAAATGTTCAAATTGACAAGAGAAAGTTCAATTATATATGATATAACTGGCTAAATGTATGAAATACATTAATTATGGAGGAAATTAGATATAAATATGATTTATATCAAGTAAAGGAAAAAATACTATAGTAGATATGTGATATCAAACTATAGGATATAAATATAATATGATTATATTTATTATTTAAATTAATTGATTAATTATTTGACAATTAACTAATTTGTCCACGCTCGGACGTGGGAAATGGGTTGCGTAGGTAATTTTCATGAGAGTGCATTCAAATTTTTGTCTGCGCCCAAAAGATTTCGTGAAAGCGATCGCGAGAGCCTATACGATAGAAGCTCGTCCGTCTAAACAATCGTCTACCTCATGTTTTCTCAAAACAATCGTATACGTTTTTCCTAAACGATCGTAAAGCCTTTCATACATGATCGTGTAGCTCTTCTATACAATAAGCATTTCCACTATATGATAGCACAGTTCCATCTCCCACTTGCTTATCGTCTACACGACGCATTGTCTTCTGTCCTCTACCAAACTCACCAAAGCCCACTCTTTGGGTTTTCATGTCGAGGATACCTAGGTTTCACTTGTGGTGGTGTTGTCCCCACTGTAGTTTTAGTGTTCGTACTGATCGTGTTGTTGCAGTCGACATATTAGCCGGGTGTTGGTAGATCCATTGGAGGGTTTCCGCTGCTTAGGGTTCAGACATATGAATAGAGTCTTCATCTAGTATGAACCCTTTCCTTGTTATTCATTTTGTTCTGAACATGTCGATAATTAGGTTTATATGCATAACTGTTAACGTTGAATGTATATCTTTTGTGTTTCGGTCACTGTGAAATCAGAGCGATCTTAATCCACTCATGGAATTCTCGTTATGAGTTCCTTCAATTGGTATCAGAGCCAGGTTGCTAATACTCCGATTTCATCTGTTGCAATGAAATAACATATACATTAATGGTGGGTGCATTTCTACGTTGTTTTAATTGTTAAATCTGTTGTGGATATGCCGGTTTAATGGATATTTTTGGGATGAATCACCTCGGTTTGTCTAATTCCTTTTACAATTGCGGTTGTTTTTAAAGGCCCCTGTGTTTTTGGTCATAATAATCGTTATCGAGTCTGCGTTTTTGGGCATAATAATCATTATCGAGTTCTTAACTGCAGTCAATAGACCTACATTATTCCTAATAAGTAGTATATCATCTACATACAACACTAAGAAAGCTACTGAGCTGTTGACTATCTTCTTGTAAACACAAGGTTCATCAACGTTTTGATCAAAGCCATACGATTTAATCGCAATATTAAACCGAATATTCCAAGATCAAGACGCTTGCTTCAGCCCATAAATGGACCGATTCAGTTTGCAAACTTTTTTCTCTTGACCTTGGACAATGAATCCTTTGGGTTGCACCATGTAAATGGTCTCCTCAAGATTCTCATTCAGAAAAACCGTCTTGACGTCCATTTGCCAGATCTCATAATTATAATAAGCAACAATGGACAGGAGGATGCAGATCGACTTTAACATGGCAACAGGTGAGAAAGTCTTCTCCTAGTTGACTCCCTCCTCTCAGTATAACCCTTTGCCACAAGTCGAGCCTTAAAGGTTTGCACCTTCCCATCAGCACCCCGTTTGCGCTTGTAGATCCATTTACAACCTATAGGTCTTACCCCATCGGGCTGATCTACAAGATCCCATACCGAATTGAAGTACATTGACTCCATCTCAAGATTCATGGCTTTGACCCATTCATCATGGTCAACATCCTCCATTGCCTTTTGATAAGACAATGAATCCTCAATGTCGCCATTTGCCACCACAACTAGGATTTCCGTGAAACCCAGATAGCGATCAGATGGGTTCATAACCCTCCCACTGCGTTGAGGTTCTGTCAACTCTTGAGGTGGAACCGACCTACCAGATGAACTATCATCAACAACTCTGGTTAATGAAGCAGGTTCTTCAACAACTTTTGTTGAAGTTTCTGTAGTTTCTTTGGAAAGCTCACATAACACGACTTTACTACGTGGACTGTGCTCCCTGATATAATCCTCCTCCAGAAAAGTAGCGTTTGTGGAAACAAACACCTTGTTTTCGGACGGATCATAAAAGTAACCCCTTCGTGTACCTTTGGGGTAGCCTACAAAGATGCACAACCTCGACTGTGATTCCAACTTCTTGGCAACCTCATATGCGAAAGTGACATAAACTAGCTTTATGCCCATTCCATAACTCTAGAGGTGTTCTCGCAACACTCTTAGAAGGAACACAGTTGAGAATGTATACCGTAGTTTCCACTGCGAAACCCCAAAACGAGTCTGGTAAGGAAGTGCAACTCATCATCGAACGAACTATGTCCAACAAGGCTTTGTTTCTCCTCTTCGCTACACCATTCTATTGAGGTGTACCCGACACTGAGAGTTGGGAAACGATTCCATGTTCTAATAAATAGTCTTGGAACTCAGAATCCAAAAACTCTCCACCCCGATCTGATCGAAGTGTTTTAATTCGTCTATCCAAAGCATTCTCAACTTCAGCCTTAAATAATTTGAACTTTTCAAAAGATTCAGACTTTCGTTGCATCAGATAAACATACCCATATCTCGAGTAATCATTAGTAAAACTGATAAAGTACTCATAGCCTCCTCGAGCTCGCACATTCATGGGACTGCAAAGGTCAGAATGTACTAATTCTAGAGGCTCTTTGGCTCGATAATCTTTTCCAGTAAAAGGTCTTTTAGTCATCTTACTCTCAAGGCAAGATTTTCACATTGGTAACTAATTTTCTTCTAACTCGCTTAGAAGGTCATTCTTCATCAATCTCTAAATCCTATTGAGATTGATGTGCCCTAATCGAAGGTGCCAAAGTTGGCCATTCTCTTTTGGAGAAACCCGATGGCGTTTAGATTGAGTTACAGCAGATTTAAACATCTCTATGTTATGGAGGGAACTTAAGGCTAACGGTCTTAGCACATACCAGTTATTTTCCAGTTTAGTTATACAAATTTCAACATTATCCTTATGCATAAACACTTTATTCAATTTAAAAGAAATAGAGTAATTACATTGTAACAGACACTTTACAGAAATAAGGTTTCTTTTTAGTTTAGGAACTACAAAGACATCTTTTAATACAAGAAACCTATTTTGTAAAGTTAACTGGATGCCTCCCACTGCCACAGCTGAGATGACATGCCCGGTTCCTACTCGCAACGTCAAATCACCAGCCTCCAGCTATCGTTAGGATCTAATCCCTTGAAAAGAAGAACAAATATGATTAGTGGCGCTCGAATCAATTATCCAAGAAGAATTATCATTCTCCACTAAATAAGTTTCTAACACAAGTAAATCACCTTATTTTCCTTAAGATAGTGAGGACAAGTCCTCTTCCAGTATTCATCCTGATTGCAGTGAAAATATGTTCCTTTTTCAACTGGTGGTGGACGCTTCTTTTGGGAGATAGGTGGTGGGTTAGCAGGCGCTTTCCCTTTCCCTTTACCACCCTTCTTCTTCTTCCTTTTTCCAAAGTTACAAGTTAAAGGTGCAGACTTTGTTCCTGAGGTTGAACCTCGATGGAACCTTTTAGAAAACGAGACAATATTTGCCTCACTTATTTTTTTCTCCTTACTTTTCAGTAAGGATTGATAAGTCTGCAACTCGTTGAGGAGAGTAGTAAAGGTATAGACTACTTTTTTAAGAATCGTATTACTAACAAAGTGGAGGACGCTCTCCGACAATGAATTCAGGATAATACTAAACTGACTGCCCTCATCGATTTTAGACTCGTTCATCTCCGCCACATTAAAGTAGACCATCATATTTAGCACGTGTTCACGAACAGAGGTGTCTTTTTTCATTTTTGAGCTGAAGATGTGTTTCAGAGCCTCGTGCTTGAGCTGTTCAAACGACTGTCTAAACATTCCCTGTAGGGACTCCATGATCTCAAGTGCTGAGACCATGGGCTCATGGTTCTTGGCCAACACGTAACTAAGATTGGTCAAGATATAGGCTCAAGCCTTTTCGTTTACCCGTGTCCAATGCTCATACATTGCCTAAATATTTTGAGCAACATCCGGAGGTGGAATAGGAGAACAATCCTTCGTAAGGACAAACTTCAGATCCTCAATGATGAGTATCGTTGTGAGCATATGTTTCCAACTTGAATAGTTTTGGCCATTCCATTTTTTCGGCACTAAGTAAACTGATAGTGGCTGTAACCATTTAAAATTGTTGCTGAGAAACAAATAAACTTTAATAAGACTTTGTAAAATCACATTTTAAACCAATTAGTTTTAGCAAAACAATTTCCAAGTACCCTAAGTGATAAGACTTTCTATTTTGCAATGATGCCCCAGCGAGGTAGGACAGACATCACCGGTGGGATGATCAGATGTCGTTTCACTAAGATGAGACATTCTTAACCATTAGGTAGAACCAACTCTTACAACTACCTAATAGCCACCATTTGTTCGGTCTAGAACTGTTAACCCTTAAAAATTTCGCGTAAGTGTAACCCCTCGTTTTCGGCCCCAGAGTCCTGCCCTAATGCGCCCACTGTAGAGAAAAAGCAGATTATGACAAGAGACTAAGTAATCTTATCCTTTTACAGGAGATCAAATAAAGAAACGTGTAAAACAGTCATCCTATAGGGGGACACTCCTAGAGCGCCTTTAGGTGATGCGCAGAAACTTTATTTAATCCAACGAGAGAGACCGTTGGATATACTGTCGCACTTACCACTCCCATTTACTACGAACATTCTCTCCATCCACCTTAATATTGACCTACGCAAACACCATCCTTTAGGGGGACACTCCCAGGGTGTCACGAGGCCGAGGATAGATCTCACGGTATGGACTATAAGGGAGAAACGCGAGAGGTTTAAATGAAGCATCAAATGCCTCAAGTACCTCCCACTGAATGTTTTACCTAGGGGTTTATTAACATAGACAATCCAACTACTGATTATAATCTAAGTCATTTATTAAGTTTGTACAAAAACAACTTTTGTCTTTGAAATAAAACAAATTCAAGTAGTCACATTAAGCTCTTTAATGAATTGTCCTTAACTTGCATGCATGTATCAAATCTATCTAATTCACCTTTCCAGGTAGGTTCCCAGGTAGGGGTGCTCCATTGCGTCACCTTAAATACCCCAGCCTAGACAGAACCCGCCTTAGACAAAAGGTCCCTTATAGATAGATTTGCTACACTTTAACCTTTATTTAATTATTTTAGTTCTAATTTCATTTTATAACCATTATAAAATAAACAACTAAAACACACATGCCACATAACGAAGTATTTATAACACTAATAAATATTACGCTAAATAAATAATGCATATATAAATATAACCCTTATATTATATGATGCATGAGCATGCACTTACATAATTTAAATCATGCTTCACTAAATTATAACACTTATAATAAAGAGAATATGCATGACCAGTGCATAACCTAAGGTGGGATTTATCTATATGTGTATATCATATGACATAAAATAAATATACATCGCATGTATAAAACCATGGATTAATGGACTGGGATGACCAACACAAAATCGGAATGAAAAAACTATCTATTACATCATTCCACCGAGCAAACCAGTTCACAAGCGAACCGGATCTTGATCTGCCAGGAAAAGCTCCCATCGTTTAGTAAACGCCTCCAGGTAACGATCATATAGTGCACACTAGACGACAGTGCAAAAGCTATACGATTGCATAGACAACAATAAGGCCACGAAGCCTGATCGTCTAGACGATCGCTTAGTACGCAAAAGGTAAACGATTTACCATGCATTTACTCCGCGATCATATAGTCAGTAACTAAGCGATGAAGCTCGCTGAGCTATACGATCGTCTAGTGTGTGCGCGCGTTAAATGACAGTCGAGCATCCGATACTCAGCGATCATCTACCTCATCGTCTACACGACACGACCAATGCTTGATCGTCTTCTTCCTTGAAGAACAGAAACCTGGCTTTGCTACCAATTGAAGGAACTCTTATTCAAGAGTACCTATGAGCGGAAGCGAATCTTTCCAATTCATTGTGACAGAATTTCCACATATACATTCAAGCATCCTAATATGTATTCATAACATTCAATTACTGACATGCTCAAAGGAACAATAAATAAGAGATCAAGAGATCATATCAGTCAAATACTTATTCTTCATAGCAAATCTTGCTTTCGCTGGAACGGTAAGCTATTGTTCAGCAAATCCCAATCGTCTACCTCGAACAGTCTCCACACGAACAGAAGGAAATGGAGACGACACCATCACTTAGAGCCCTCAGTATTCTCGGAGTGAGAATCCAAAGGGTGGGCTTTGTTTGGATTTGGTAGAGTTGAGGAGGAAGGGAGATCGTATAGAACGATCAAGCAAGTGGGAGAAAGGCTCGTTTATCATATAGAAAAAATGTTTGATCGTTTAGGTGAAGTATACAGTCGCGTAGGAAAAGGTAAGCGACCGTCTAAACGATTATGTAGGAAAAGCTAAGCGATCGTCTATACGATCGTTTAGTAAATATCGGGCGCTAAACAATCACTTAGAAAAAGGTAAACAATCATTTAGTAAATAGCGCGTTAAGCGATTGCTCAGCTCTATCGTATAGGTAAGCAGTCGTTCAGCACTATTGTATAGGCATTGATTTTATTAAGCGATGACACACTTCAGACTATGTCCGTGCATCCAATGCTTAACACACCGTGAGCTATTTAAGCATCTCAAATCGATTCTTCAACTTACTCATTTGTTATGAAAAAGAAGAGACGCCGACTTATTATCCCTTAACCGTCCAATTAATAGACAATGAATATAATCACATTGTATTCAATATCATCTATTAACCACATTATTTTTTCTCCACTAGATATAAATCATATTTACATCTAATTTCCTCCAAATTAATGTATCTCATACATAAAGTTAATTATATCATATATAATTAACTAGTTCAATTATATCATATATAATCAAATTCCCTCTTGTCAATTTGAACATTTCAAACTGATCCAAAAACAGATTCTCAACTTGTATCCAAGCTACCAAGAGGACCTTATGAACCTATGGCTCGAAGCTCCAATGGTACATGAATAACTGACTAAACTTTTTGGCCACGATATCCACCATCCATTAACTGCCAGGCATTCCACTAAAGATCGAAAATTGAACTCTTCTTACCATAGATATATTTTTATGTCCATTGGATATAACCAATCATCAGTGCGATGACCCTTCACAGATGCTTGTAAGTACAGCTGGGCCAATTTACCGTTTTGCCTCTGTAGTTATATCTTACTCCTTAAGTACCACCGATCCCTTTAATGAACAATACGACATAGTCTTACTATGTGTGAACACCTCTCGGCCATGAGAAGGTGTGTGGCGCCACATCGTTCAAGCCCCAGGATCAGCCCTTAAGAGAGCAATATATCTACTTACCTTTGCTTCGGGGAAAGAGTGAACTCCATCTTGTGAAGCTGAGTTCCCAGCTCCCAAATCAGACGAATCTTCAAAGTGGTAGGTTTGAGTCGACACTCTAACCACTCGCACCCATGCAAATCAAAGGACCACCCTCAATGGCAGGAGTTCCCAACTCACCCAGGATTGAGGTTAAGGTTGGCAACGAGGTCAGGCCAGGGCGGGGGAGAGTCCCTCGTCCCCGACCCCGTAGGGAAAATTACCCCCATCCTCGTCGGGGAAACGGGTTCCCGTGGAGCCCCATTCCCCTTTTTTCCTGCGGGGATTCCCCTACTAATTCCCCACGGGGAATCCCTTATTAGATCCCTGCGGGGATTTCCCATTTCTTTCTTTTAACTTTTTAAAGTTTGGGCTCGACTTTTGGGCTTAAATTTAAAATTTGTATATTCAATATTGGACTTATAACACTATAAGTCTATAGTATACATTATAAACATACATATAAATAAGTTATTTTATATATTATAAATATATATTTATAAAATATTAAAAATATAACTATATAAAATCGGGATCGAGGATTAATTGGGGTCGGGGTCGGGGCCCCAAAAAAATTCTTCGGTTTAACCCCATCCCTGGTCAAACCAGGGATTCCCCGCCCCGCGGGGAATTTTGCTAACCCTAATTGAGGTCATGTTACCTATGGTCATCCTAGTGAAGTGAAGTATCTGTCATGAACGGAGTTATATGACGAGATGTTAACACTTCATGGTCAGGTCTTATACAAACTCTATGTATAGGATGTCCCCGCTTGCATGTCCCCTACACGAATGATCATGATTAAACCATCTGTGATAAGTCACACCACTTGTAACTATTCCACAAAGCGGGCCGCGTCCGTAGCATTACCAGGATAAGGTTTCCCTCCTATATCCATATACTACAGACCATTTTGGTTGTCACTTAAGACATGATCCACTTGTATGTCACTACATACATGCTTAAGTTACATAAAGACAACCAGAGATATTAAGTTTATTGGTTTGTGGTAAAATAAAACATCTAAATGTGTAAAGTCAAGAAGTGAAGTAAATATTATATATATTATACATCACAAATGTTCGTACAAAATTGTTTACAAACTATAGAACACGAGACTTTAGAGCACAAACCCCAACAAGGGTGATATGAAACGAAACATGAATCTTGATTGTGAACTTTTAGGGGCGTGAGAGCTAAAAATAACATATCACATATGTTATTAATTATTTCACATATGTTATTAATCTCCCACTAAAGTGTTATTAAATTTTCACTGAAGTGTTCTAATAACATATCATATATGCTATTAAACTCTCACTGAAGTGTCATAACACTTGTTTGGGTATATCTTTACTCAGGTTTGTTCCGACTAATTAAACAACCTAAGTCTAGGTGTTTATCCAGGTATAACATTTATATTTGGATTTAACTTATGATGTTTAGGTGATAAACCAGTTTTAAAACCTCACACCGCTCACATATTGCTCATAAAATTGGTTAACAACGCTCAATTATTTGGCCATAATCTCTAGGTAGGAGAGGTTCCGTCGACTGTCAACTTTAAAAACCCCCAGCCTTAGACAGGATTATATACCGGTTGAGTTTGTAACTATATTTTACAAGATGTCGACCTATTTTAACTATTAAAATAGGTGGTTAACCTACGTGAGTATGCAACGTATCTTTGTTATGGATTTTAAATGTCTAACCCAATTTATAGTAACTTATAAAACTTTAGACAAGTTAAGCATCTATAACATACATCAGATATCTCATAATATAACACTTATATTAAATATCTGAAACCCTAAACATGCATACTATATATTATAACACTTTATAACATACTTTCAATGCATGTGACATGCTTTCTATGGTGGGATTTTAAATCTACATGGCATACTTTATACACATACAAGATTTATTTAATCATATCATACATCACATGCATAAATAATTAAATACATACTAATATGGTTTTAGTTTTGGCATTTTCAAGCAAACAAAAGCCTAATTACTATAAAATTCAGCAAAAATCGGCCCCAAAACACTTCTGGACCACTCAAACTGCCCTGAACCAGACCCAAACCTCTTGAACCACACCTACAATGCTAAAAAATGGTTGAACCGGGCACAAAACCATCGAGAACCATCGAGCATCGAGTATGCCATCGAGCATGAGCATCAAGTCTGCCATTGAGCATCGAGTATGACATCGTGCATCGAGTATTTATCAAAATACCATCGAATAAATGCAAACGAGTACCATCGAGTATGGCATCTTGCATTAAATATTTACCAAAATACCATCAAATAAATGCAATCGAGTACCATCGAGTATGGCATTGTGCATCGAGTATTTACCAAAATACCATCGAGTACCATCGAGTATGGCATCATGCATCGAGTATTTTACTAAAATACCATCGAGTATGTTGTTGAGTACCATCAAGTATGGTATCGTGCATCGAGTATTTCACACAAATATCATCGAGTATGGCATTGTGCATCAAGTATGCACCTAAATACTATTAAGTAATGCCATCGAGTCATCGAGTATTGGGTAGTGGCTCAAATTTAGTTTCTGTTGCTCGACCTTCTTCACTTCTTTTTCAATTACAACCTAGTTGCAACTCTAATGACTCTAATTGAATTACACACTTAATCACACATTAAGGCCCATCAATCAAGAGCCAATTACAAGAATTACAATATAATGAAAGAGAATTCAATGCCAAAACTCAGAAAAACCATATCAGTTCACCATTTTCACACAACTTATGAAAAACACTCACCAAGCCAAAATTAACTCGAATTGAATGCTTAAACCTGGCTCTAATACCAATTGTTGGTTTACAGATACATGTAGTGAAAGAAAATAGGATCATTAAGCATTCTAATTTATTAATTTTGACTTCAAAATAAGCATGTTCACATAGAATTAAGAAGAGAGTTTCATGCTAACCTCTGAAGAATCTCTTGAATCTTGATCTTTAGCTATAATCTTCTTTTCCTTTGGTTGTGAACTACCACAAGGTCTTCCCTACTATTCTCTTTGAGCCTTAGTTGTGGGACTCAAAACAAGCTTGAATTAGGCAAAAATGGAGAGGAGGTCACTGGTTTACAAAGGTCGAAGACCTTCTTCACCCTCCATAATTTCTTAGTAAATTCAGTCAATTTGCCTTAGTTTTTCCACTCAATCGAGAGTGGTTTTATTACATGAATCTCATACAAAGAACCACACATAAATTATACCCACGGCTGAGAAATTTGCTGAGATTGAGAGAGTGGAAAGTGATTGAGCTGCTTAGTTAAAAAGTGGAGAAATCCAACTTTTGGATTTTCCAATTTCTCCAATTTTCTTCTTCTTCTTCTTCTTTTTATTTTTTATTTTTTTTATTTTTACTTTCAAAATTAAAAACTTTTCCAATTTTAATTCTTGAATTTAAAATGAGATTTTATTAATTTTACAAAAATTAATTCAATAACTAATGTTTCTAATAAAATTAATTAAATAATTTAATTAATTCTAATTAATTTAATATCAAATATTAAATTAATTTATCATCAACTCCATGAAATTAATATTTAAATATTAATCGATTCTCCAATTTTCTTTAATTCCCAAATTAAACATGTAATTATATCACATATAACTACTAATTCCTTTAATTCAAATTTGAACATTTCAAATCAACTTATCATGCTATTCTAAAGTTTATCTGTTTGTGAGCTAGTAGGGGGACCTAATGGACCTACAGATCATGAGCTCCAACTATCCGAGATTAATTGGTTATACTCTTTACATCGAACTAACCCCCCATTCATTAACTACCGGGTCACTCAACTAAAGTACAGAATTGCACTTTCTTCACTGTAGATATATTGTGTCCACTCGATATAACCATGATTAGTAAGTTAACCCTTCACAGGTTTTTCATAATAACGGCTAGGTCAAAAGGTTGTTATACCCTTGAGAGTACCTTTTGTTCCTTAAGTCCCATTAGTACTTTAATGAACAATTGATTTGTGATCCAATCATCAAATCGAGTCCTTCTTGGGCCAATGAGAGGGTGGGACCCTTGTTCAAGCCCCAGAGTCAGGACTTAAGGAAACAACCTCTCTACTATCCTTGAAAGCGGGTATGAGTGAATTCCATCTTGCACCCTATGTCTCTGGCTATCTATCTGATCTTACCCCTGAAATGGGAGGTTTATTGAGTGGGCGTTGTTGAGCCAACCCTCACCCATGCAAATCTAAGGATAATTCTGAATAAACATGAGTTCATAGTTAGCTCAGGATTAAGTTCAAGTTACCTAGGTCATCGTTTTGAAATACTCAATCTTAAACAGTAAACAATGTTATAAAGTATGAGTGACTTATTTCTTGGTCTGATCTTGTGCAAACTCATTGCACATGATACCCCCACTCCTCATGTCACTACATGTACGAATCAGGATCACTTCTTCTGTAGCACTTTACAACTCCTTGTAACAACTACAAAATGAACCACATTCAGTAGTGTTACCAGAATAAGGCACCAAACCTTATTCATATTCTATAGATCATTTTGACCATTTACTCGAACATGATCCACTCTTATGTCTCCACATAAAGTTCAAGTACTCATGTAATAGTCATGGATCTTTTAGTTTATTGGATTTATTTCCAAAACGAAATAAGCAATTCATATATTCAATAACAACTTTATTGAATCAAACTTCAATAATAAATTTATTGAATTTCAGAATAAGTTTATTGTTTATAAACCACGAGTTTTAGGACATAAAATCGGACATTATATTGTACCCATATACATTATATTAATTACATCTCATACAATTAATTTTCTTAATTAATTTGAACAATTCAAATTAATTAAAAATAACTGATTATTATTTAACTCTTATTGAGTTAGCAAGGGACCTTATGGACTTACAGATTAGAAGCTCCAGATATACGAGATTAATTAATTAAATTAATCAACATTCATTAACCGCTGGTCACTTCACTAAAGACCGACAGTTGCACTCTTCGCACTATAGATATATTTCTATGTCATGAATATAACTAATCAACAGTAAGTAGACCTTTCGTAAATTGCTTGTAACTGCAGTTGGATCAAAATAATCGTTTTATCTCTATAGTTACATCTAACTCCTTAAGTACCACTAGTCCCTCTAATGAACAATTAGTTATAGTCTAATTATAAATTAGATCCCTCTCTTGCTAGTGAGAGGGTGAGGCACTTCATTGTTCAAGGCTCGATATCAGCACTTAAGGGAGCAATTCATCTACTTTCTCTATAACCAGGAATGAGTGAATTCCATCTTGTGTAGATGTGTTCCCAACTTCTCACTTAGATGAATCCTCAAAATAGTAGATATATTGAGTTGGTGAAACTGGCCACTCTCACCCATGCAGACCAAATGACCGTCCTTATAGGCAGGAGTTCACAACTCACTCAGGATTAAGGTCAAGTTACTTATGGCCATCCAGTGAAATGCAAGTCTCTTTAACTAACAGTGTTATAAAGAGAGACTAATCATTTCGTGGTCCAGTCTTATACAAACTCTTTATATATGATATCCTTACTCACATGTCTCCACATGAATGATCATGATCAGATCATTTATAACACTTTACAACAATTGTAACTAGAATCATAGGTTATTATATTTAGGTTAATGCAAACTAAATGTCAAATAAAATAATACCTTATTTTATTAAATATTTGTGTACAAATAATTTACAAATTACAAAACCCACGAGATTTAGGGCACAACCCCAACATGTTAGTATATTTGAAATGTATTGTTTGGAAGTTTCGATACAACTTTACGATAGTACAATATACAAATTAAGAGTATATATTGTTTAACCGAATTTCTTTATCAATTATATCGCTGTATATAAATCACATAATGGCTCAATGTTCAACATAAATTATATTATATATCATAAGTTTCATTTATATCACAGTATATGTCACACATTTCATAATTTTCAAAAGTATATACTGACTTAATGTTCAACATAAAACATCTATACTATCTAAAAGGGGCTATGTGAAGAAAAATTCAATTTCCCCTTTTGCTTCTTTTATTGATTGGTAATAGAGTTATATAAGGTAATTTTACATTAAAATCATTAATAAAAATCTCGTATTTAATCTTCACGTTTTTTTTTCTTTTTAAATATCAACATCGCATTGACCAATTCAAAGGATTTGATTAAAAATAAATTATTTATCTTTGATTTTAAGATTATTATTATTATTATTATTATTTATTTTCACGTTAAATGATCCCTATCCCTTTTATATCTATATAGTCCCACCGTTTTTCAATATTTCAATTCTCAAATCTTCCTCTCGATCATTCTTTGTGATCTAATGTAATTTCTTATTTTTAAAATGCTTTTATAGGTTTTTTCTTCTATTTTTATAATTATCCTGACATGGATTAAGCTACCCATTTTCACATAATAAATATGGTGGAGAAAAGTCCATTACTAATTTTCACACATTGAAAAGGGTGGAGAAAAGACCACTACTAATTCTCACATAATAAAGAACGTGGAGAAAATACCTCTATTGATTCTGGTATATTGAAAAGGGTGAAGCAGAATACTCTTCAAGCAATTTAGTGGTTTTATATGTTTTTTTTTTTTTTTTTTTTTTTTTTTTTTTTTTTTTTTTTTTTTTTTACTTTTCAATTTTGTAAATACAAATGTATACCAATGAATTTAGGTGAGTGATTCTACTTCTTTTTTTTTTCTCTCAATTTTGTTGTAAATACACACGGTTGATTCATATATTTAAGAAAAATAATAATATTGTAGGGATTTTACAAAATGATATTTTTATTGCAATAAAGTTTGAAATTAAGAAAATACAATTATAAATCTACACATGAAAAATAAGATTTTAGGGTTTCTCAAATAGAAAAATAATATTTTGGTTTAGAAATTAAAAAAAAAATAATACAAAATAACTAAGAGAGAGGTATATATATAAACAAAGATTAGAAAGATCACGAAATTTTTAAGGAAATAGGAAAAAACGTTTTGATTTAAATTAAAGATTCAAATTAATAAAAATATAAAATAAAAAAATCTAAATAATTTTTTTCTCCCTCAATTTTATTTTCTTATTTTGATATATTTCGATTTTTTAGTTTAAATTTAGTTTTGATTATTATATTAGTCCAACCATTAAACAAAAACCCCTCTCGAGCTAGTGAGAGGGTAAGGGCCCTTTGTTCAAGTCCTGGAGACACCACTTAAGGGAACACTCATCTACTTCCCAGAAGTCGGGAATGAGTGAAATCCAACTTGTATGATTATGTTCCCAGCTACTCACTCGGTCTTATCCTCAAAATGGTAGGCATATTGAGTCCGCGAACTGGCCACTCTCACCCATACAAATCAAAGGACAATATCTTATGAACAGGAGTCCATAATATATTCAGGAGTAAGACTAAGTTGCCTAGATCATCCTATTAAAATAGAAACCTAATTAGTCAACGAAGTTACATCTAGTGGTTACTATTTCGCGATATGGCTTTGTGCAAACTCATTGTCTAGGATACCCCCATTCACGTGTCTCCTACACAAGTGCATTGGATTACTGAATTTGTATCAAATACAAAGTGGGTCATATCCATAGTGTTACTAGGATAAGGTACCCAACCTTACCCCTATACTATAGACCCTTTAGGTTGTATCTTGAATATTGATCCTTATATGTCTCTACATACAGTTCAAGACTCATAAGATAGTCTAGGATGTTAGTTTATTGGATTTTATGGTTAACAAGACAAAATTAAATAAAATATCAATAACACTTATTGAGAAAAACATTAATAACTATTTATTAATGATGGTCATTTAATTACATTCACTATCTACAAGTTTTAGGGCATAAAACCCAACACGGGATTCACCAGAGGTTTGCGTCTTCTTCAGGATTCACCAGAGATTGATGTCTTCTTTGAGATTCACCAGAGGTTTGTGGGTACACTTAATCTACGATAGTGCGGGTTCAACTAACCACTAGTTAGTCATCCTATGTAAAGTAGAGGTGTATGCATGTCTCACTAGAAAGTAACATCTAGAGGACATAGAAGCTTAGCCTGACCCTGGTAGCGGTGTTACTTACTAAGTATTTTATACTCATCATTTCTTATGTTATGTTTTTCAGGTAAGTGCAAGGACATACCGGCGAGTGAATGAAGGAATCCGTGACCGTGCCATTGGGACCAAAGAAATGCTTAAGCTCATGTTTTCATGTTTTAGTGTTTTAAATTCTAGTCATGATGTGAGAATTTAGAGTTCCATGGTTGAAAGCTTTATATATCATACTTCATGAAATTTATTTTGAAAGATTTTCAGTTATCTGGATGTTACAAAAGTATTTATGTAAATAAATTCGTATGATTTAGTTAAAATTTGTGAGAGAATCGTTTAGAGGTTTATGCATGTATGAAGTAACGACCTAGTATAAGTCCTAGAAAGTTAGGGTCGTTACAAATTACATGCAAATGTTTAACCATTCTAATTCAACAAAGAAATTTAAAGATGAACCCATGAATTTGAATATGAATCTCATTCATATAAATACAAAATTTCTATTGCTATGATACTCCAATAAGTCAGAATAAAAGCCACCGTAGGGCAATTAGTCATTCCTTCACTGGATTGATACATTTTCAACCAAATGTTACACTAGAATAACTCTTTATTCCTTTAACATCTAGTTGTCATATTTTGATCAAGAAACCATTAACTTATTTAACAATTTCTTGTAAGTGTAACCCTTCATTTTAGATTATAGAGTTCCACTCCAATGAGCCAATCGTAGGAAAAAATCGATTGGAGCAAAATCTAAATGTTAGAGTATATTAAAACAGAGAAAAAGAGAATCAATAAGCACTCTAATTATACTTAATTTGAGTTTAAAACATGCTTCAAAGTAACAATTACAGGAGAGGGTTTGCTAAACACAATACCTTTGAAGAATCCTCTTTAATACCAACTGAGTTCCACGTGAAAGAGCTTCAATCTTCAAGTAGACCACCACGAAGATCTTCTCTACTATTTTCTTGCAAGGATTGTGTGGTAGAAACACTAAATTGAGCTGGATATATATAAGATATGAAGAGGGTTTGAAGGGTAATAAATTTCTGAAAAGTTCTTCAAGAAGTTCTTGAAACCATGAATCAATTATTCAGCTTAGCACTTCAATTTATAGAGCTCTCATCATGCAAATTCAAAGCTTGCATGAAGGCTAGCTCCTACTTCATGGAGAAAATGGAATTGAGTGAATAAGGTGCCTTGCACCATAGTGGAGATTTCCAACCTTTAGAAATCCCTACTTTGAATTTTGATTTTCAAAATGATTTCCAAAATCATTTTCTAAATTAAACTTATTTAATTTGATTTATTGGTTTTATAAAAATTAATTCAATTAATTAATTTTTAAATAAAACTAATTAATTAAACATTTTAATTATTTTTTTAATTTAATATCTAAGTTAAATTAAAAAAAAAAAAAAACAATTCCATCATAATGAAATTAATATTATACAATTAATATCTAAATCATATTTTAAACATTAATCGTTTCTCCAATTTCTTTTAATTTCGATAAAATTAAACATTTTAATTGTATCGAATACAATAAATAGAAACCCTAATTGAATTTGAACATTCCAAATTCCCTAATTTCAAATCTTATCAAGACTACTCAATTTACTAATCTAAATTACGAGCTAGTAGAGGGACCTTAGGACCTACAAATCATGAGCTCCAATGACTTGTAATTAATTGGTTAAACTCTTGATACCAAATTAATCACTATTCGTTAACTACCAAGACATTTCACTATAGCTCAATAGTTGCACTCTCCTCATTGTAGATATATTTCTGTCTATTTTAACCATAATCGATAAGTCAACCTTCACAGGTCGTTCATATTTACAGTTGGGTCAAAGATTACCATTTTACCCCTATAAATACATCTTGCTCCATAAGCTCCCACTGATCCTCCATAGAACAATTGATTTATAGTCCAACTTATAAATTATAACCTTTATTTCCATGAGAGGGTGGTACCCCGTTGTTCGAGACAAGAAATCGGCGTTTAAGAGAATAACCCATCTACTAACCCTAAATCGGGTAGAAGCGAATTTCATATAACAAAACTATGTCCCCAGCTATCTATCTGATCTTATCCCCAAAGTGGGAGGCTTATTGAGCAATGTTGTTGGACTACTCTCACCTATGCAGATAAAAAGATAATCTCGAATAAACAAGGGTTCATAGTTAGCTCAGGATTAAGATCGAGCTACCCTAGGTCATTGAGTTTGAGATAGTCAATTTTAATAGTAATCAGTTATTATAAAGAAAAGTGACTATTTCGAGGTCCAGTCTTATGAAAACTCATTGCACAGGATGCCTCCACTCACATGTCTCTACATGAATGATTTTTTTATTACATCATTTGTATCAATATACAAAATGGGCCACATCCAATAGTATCACCAGGATGAGGTACCCAATCTCATCCATATACTTGTAGACCATTTTGGCTACATACTAAAACTTGATCCATTTTTATGTCATCACATAAAGTTAAAGTATTCATGTTATAGCCATAGATTCGTTTATTGGATTTTCATAGAAGGATGCAATATCAATAGTAATTTATTAAATAAAAAAACTCAACAACATTTTTATTAATAAATAGAATATGTTAACAACATTTACAAACTGCGAGTTTAGGTCATTTCCAACACTAAAGCAATCCTATCCATTTCTGGAGTTTGGGTAAAATTTCATGCAAATACCATCCATAGGAGGACACAAGCAAAGGTATCTCGAGGCCGAGCATGAAAGTTTACTACAAACCAATGAAGGAGACCGTGGGATATGTTGACACAGTTCCTTCTCCCACTTACTATAAAAACTCTCTCCATTCACCTTGGTATTGACCTATGCAAATACCATCCATAGGAGAACACAAGCAAAGGTGTCTCGAGGCCGAGCATAGATCTCACGGTGTGAACTATTTAGGGAGAAATGTGAAAATAAAATTGAAGTATCATATAAATCATTTTCCTCCCACTGAGTGTTTTACAAAAGAGGGTTCATAACTTAGGTAAATTAGGTTAATAAATTTATCTAAGTGAAATGTTAACTTGGCCTAATATTATATTGGATAGTTTACCAATGTTGATTCTTGTTTATTAAACACTTTAATAAATCTAAATCATTCATTGCATGCTTATAACATTATTGTTTAATAAATCTAAATCATTCATTGCATGCTTATAACATTATTGTCTAATTCATCTTCCAGGTCGGTTCCTAAGTAGGGGTATTCCATTTTCGTCAGCTTAAATACCATAGCTTTAGACAAAACCTTCCTTAGATGAAGGTCTCTTATAGACAATTATGTTATAAATTTAATTTTTTATTTACTCAAATTTAATCATATTAAAGGGAATTAAAAGATTAATCCTATTTCTAGTCATATTAGAAATAAATATTAACCTAGGTTTAGGTGAAACTAATTTTGAAATATTTAAAATTAATTTTAACCTGTGTTTGCATGAAAATCTTGATTATAGATTTTAATTCTAATTTCATTTAACTTATAACTATTATAAAGTTTAATGAAACAATTAAAACCTAAGCCATGCATCTAATGACATAGATAAAAATATAACAATTATATTTCTAAGGTAATGTCATACTTCATGCATTTTCATTTTCATTTTCATTATATAACCTATCAATTGTATTATTAAATAATGAAAATAAATATCATACCCATCACATAGTATAAAACTTATTTTATAGATCATACTAATATAACATTTGTAATAAAGTATGATGTATGGACATGTTGCAATCATATAATACAACTCTTATATTAAATATGATGCATGAGCATGCTTAACTTAATCATGCAACTATACAATATAACTTTTATATTAAAATGATGCATGATTTTATGTTTATCCTATGGTGGGATTTATACTATGTGGCATTCAATATGACATATAAATAACTAAAATCATATATCATATGTACAATTAAATAAAACAGCAATATTGGACCGAAATTGGCATCCTAAACATTAATTAAATTAATATAATATTTCTATTAATTTAATTAATGAAGATATAATGAATAATTACAAAAAAACGGAAAAACTGAAAAAGGAGGCTCGAACCCACAATCTGGAGGTTTCTTGACGCGCGTTGACCATTTGGAGCATTGTAACGCTGGCTTTTATGTTGTTGTAGCCTTGGGCCATGCTGCGGCTAGAGCGTTGCGATCTTGTAAGGCAGGAAACCTGCTCTGCTTCACCCGTTCATCTGATTTGCTCTTTTCTTGCTCCAAAATTTCACCGACCAAAGTCGAAACTCCATCACGAATGACAAGGACAATTACAAACTCGATTACATGAAACTAAATGCCCAAAACATCGGGAAATTACAACTTTAAACACCTTTAAAGCAGTAAATTCTAGGCCAATTTCGAAACCATCCAATATGTAAAACCCATACATTCAAACTGAAATATGCACCTACCAAAACTCTGAATTAAAGTTTTAAAATAAAAAATTGAGATTCAAACAACCTAGCTCTGATACCAATTGAAGGGATTGACATTCACCGCGGTGGAAGAAATCGTATCCCAATTTTAGTTTTACAGAACAATAATCAGAGGACGGAAATGTAGGATAAACAAAACTAATTAAACATGTACAAGAAGAAGAAGAAAGATTAGGATATCACATACCCTTGAAGACCAATTTTTTGCATTCCTCTCCAATTCGTGTCTTCTTCTCTCGATCGCACGAATACCGCAACCGGACACCATCATGGTGTTGGAAATGTCCTAGACTCGCAGTTCGTAAATATTGTTAATCTATTATATTCATCAATAAAAGTATTATTGAGTATTTTATTTAATAAATTGTTGTTGATATTGCATTCTGTTTTAAAAATCCAATAAACGAATCCATGGCTATTAATATGAATACTTTAACTTTATGTGGCAAGATAAAAGAGGATCAAGTTTTAGTATATAACCAAAATGGTCTACAAGTATATGGATGAGATTGGGTACCTCATCCTGGTGACACTATTGGATGCGGCCCATTTTGTATATTAATACAAATGATGTGATCCCAAAATCATTCATGTGGAGACGTGTGAGTGGAGGCATTCTATGCAATGAGTTTGCATAAGACCGGACCTCAAAATAATCATTTTTCTTTATAACGACCGTTTACTGCTAAAACTGGCTATTTCAAATTCAATGACCTAGGGTAACTTGATCTTAATCTTGAGTTAACTATGAACTTCTGTTTATTCGGTATTATCCTTTGATCTACATAGGTGAGAGTAGTCCAATAGCACTGCTCAATAAGCCTCCCATTTTGGGGATAAGACCTGGTAGATAACTAGAGACATAGTTCTGCAATATGAAATTCACTCCTACCTGGCTTAGGGTTAGCAAATAGGTTGTTCTTTTAAGTGCTGATTCTTGGTCTTGAACAATAGGGCCCCGCCCTCTCGTGATGGAGAGGGTCATGGTTTATAAGTTGGACTATAAACCAATTGTTTAAATGGAGGATCAATGGAGCTTAAGGAGCAAGATATATTTACAGAGGTAAAACAGTAACTTTGACCTAGCTGTAAATACGAACGACCTGTGAAGGATTGACTTACTAATTATGATTAAAAATGAATAAAAATATATCTATAAGTAAGATAGTGCAACTATCGAGCTATAGTAGTGTGTCTCGGTAGTTAACGAATATTGATTCATTCGGTCTAATGAGTTTAGTCAATTAATTTCAAATCGTTGGAGCTCATGATCTTTAGGTTCATAAGGTCTCTCTACTAACTCGTAAAATATATCTTGGAATAATGAATTGAGTAGATCCGAAATGTTCAACTTTGGAATTAGGGTTTTTGAATTTGAAGTGTTCAAATTTAATTTAGGGTATGATTAATTATATTTGATATAATCAAAATGTTTAATTTTATTTAAATTAAACGAAATCAGAGAGATTAGAATATTTAAATATTGATTTAAATATTAGTTTACATAAATAGGATTCATGTATAAACTATGAGTTTGATTAATTTAATATTTAATATTAAATTATTAATTAATTATTTAAAATTGTTTAATTAATTATTTAAATAAAACATTTTTCATTTTTTGAAAAT
Source organism: Benincasa hispida (assembly GCF_027475165.1). Lineage (NCBI taxonomy): Eukaryota > Viridiplantae > Streptophyta > Magnoliopsida > Cucurbitales > Cucurbitaceae > Benincasa > Benincasa hispida. The sequence goes on from NC_143485.1 coordinate 60,403,637, forward strand.
CAAAATTCAGTTTAAATTTAATTTTTAATTTTAGAAAATTAGAATTGAATTCAAAATTGAATTTTAAATGGAAAATTCCATTTTGAGTGCAATTATCCAACTTTTTCCATTTTAATTGGGGTGGTTTCACCCATTTGAAACACCTAGCCCACTCATAATTAGCTTCTTGAGGTGTCATTAAGCTAAAATTAAAATGCTTGCATGATTAATTTGCTTAAATACATCTGATTTGATTAGATTTAGATGATCATGCAAGTTGAAATTGTTTTTTTTTTTCCGAAATTCTCTCCAACCCCTTATCTTCTCTAATACAATTAACTTCAACTCTGAGATCCCACCTCTCATTTCAAGGATAGTAGAGAAGATCCTTGTGGTGATCCATTGGTGTTTTAGAGATCAAATTCGTAGAGGAGAAGAAGAATTTCAATTGTTCATCAAAGGTATTCTAACATGAAACCCTATTTTCTGCAAAACTGTTTTAGCATGCTTTATAAACTCAAATTAAGTGTAATTATAGTGCTTATTGATTCTGATTTCTTCCACTGCATGTTAGTTTTATCTATCACATGGGGTCTTCTCCGTTATTCTCGGGGACGAGAATCATGCAGATGTATGGGCTTGCACTCAATCTCGACTTAGGGAAGAGTATGAGAGATTTCTATGAGAAAAAAATCTGTAGAATAAACATAGAAAATGAGAGGGAGGAAGGAGATGATGATCAGATTCTCTCTCTCCTTTCTTTATGTAAAAAATTGAGAGATTTGATGGTGATTTCTATGAGAAAAAATTTTGTAGAAAAAGCATAGAAAAGGAGAGGAAGGAAGGAGATGATGATCAAAAAACTTTTTTTCTCTCTCCTTTCTTTACGTAAAAAATTGAGAGATTTAAGGGTTGAGGGAGTTATAACTCTTCCCTCCCCCCAATTCAAAATTTGAATTTTAACAAAACATATATATATACATACTAACTTAATATATATAAATATTAAACTATATGTTATATCACATATAATAGACCCTATAGATTTTATATAAATCATATCCATATAATTTAATATTTGAATCATATTCAAATAACAACCTCTCTCATCAAACTATAGAAATTTAATATGAATCATATTAATATTAATTTTAACATATAGTTTCTATATGAATCATATTCACATAATTAATATTTGAATCATATTCAAATATTTATTTCTCTCATAAAACTATATAAATTTAATATGAATCATATTCATATAGTTAATATTTGAATCATATTCAAATATTTATTTCTCTCATAAAACTACATAAATTTAATATGAATCATATTCACACTAAATTTTAACATATAGTTTTTATATGAATCATATTCATATAATTAATATTTGAATCATATTCAAATATTTATTTCTCTCATAAAAATGTATCAACATACATTATATTATATAGTGTATCAATATACATTATTTAATTGTATCTTATATAATTAATTCCCTTTAATTAATTTGAACAATCAAAATTAATTTGATTTCCATCAGTTCTCATTGAGCTAACGAGGAGACTTAATGGACCTATAGATTGAAGCTCCAGTGATACGAGAATAATTGATTAAACTCTTTTAATCAAATTAATCCACATTCATTAATTGTTGGTCACTCCACTAAAGACCAACATCTGAACTCTTCGCACTATAAATATATTTACGTGTCTAGTGGATATAACCAATCAACAATTCGTTGACCTTTCACAAATTGCTTGTAAGTACCATTTTACCCCTGTAGTTACATCTACCGTTTTACCCTTGTAGTTACATCTAACTCCTTAAGTATCACTGATCCCTCTAATGAACAATTAGTCATAGTCCAACTATGACCGAACCCCTCTCTGGCCAGGAGAGGGTGAGGCACCTCATTGTTCAAGCCCCGGAATCAGCCCTTAAGGGAGAAATTTATCTTCCTACCCTAACTATAGAGAATGAGTGAATTCCTTCTTGTGTAGTTGTGTTTCTAGCTTCTCAATCAGACAAAACCCTAAAATGGTAGGCTTATTGAGTCGGCGAATCTCGCCACTCTCACCCATACAAATCAAATGATCACCCTTATATGTAGGAGTTCACAACTCACTCAAGATTAAGGTCGAGCCACCTATGATCATCCTGGTGAAATGTAAGTCTCTTCTAGCAACGGCGTATAAAGAAAGCCTTAACATCCGCTGTATTACTTTCTTGGCGTGGAGGTATCTCGTCCAGTCTTTATACAAACTCCTTCGTATAAGATACCGCCGCTCACATGTCTCCACAAATGATCAGGATCAGATCATTTATAGTACTTTATAATAATTGTAACAACTATAAAACGGGTCGTATCAGTAGTGTTGCCATCATGGTAACACTACTATATAATATATTAGAGTAATATATGAGAATGAGATTCAAATTAATATAACGTATAATTAATACTATATAATATATTAGAGTAATATATGTGAATAAGATTCAAATATTAATTATATGAATGTGATTCATATAAATAATATAGGTTAAAATTAATATGAATGAGATTCATATTAAAACTATAGGTTATGAAAGAATTATCCATTTGAATGTGATTTAAATGCATGGTTAATTAAATATGTGATATTTAATTAAGTTTATAATTAATTAATGAGATTATTAATTATTTCATCTATTATTCGATTTTATAATTGATTAATTAGATTAATTAATGATATTTAATTAAAATAGATTTTTTTAAATTTAATATTAACTAAATTAAATAATAATAAAAACTTAGTTGTAGGGGAGCGGTTGTTGAAGTGAGGGGGAGTTATCCCCTCACGTAGTACTCTCACAAATACGTTGTTGAAATGAGCGGTTTTGTAGCTTGATTAATGCTTATGTTTCATACCTCTAACTTTTGCATTTCCTTTGTTGAATTTATGGGAAAATATTGTTAAGTTAAACTGATCACTTAATTTAGCATTCTAGTGGAGCCCTAGTGTTGAGAAGGTTAAGATATAAACTGATTTCACAAAGGAATATGGGACTAAGAGTTTCAAAATATGACTGTCACATCATCTTATAATAACAGGCACCATATGGTAAAGAAATTGTATATAATTAATCTAAGATCCATCTAACCATGGAAATATAGGCATTAGTTGCTTAGAACTCCCAAAAGAAACTTCACGCAAGACCGAATAGGAGGAGTTTTCTGTCCAGGTATAATGCAGTTGCATTGCCAAAGACACACTGTCCTTTTGATTAAAACATAATTATGTCCCTATTCAACACCCTTGTTTACTGCTTTTATCATCATTCAACCTCAAAATCACTTATTTACCGATTATCCCTTGGTTTGCATTGAAAAGTTGTTTCTTAGAAAAATTGAATTGCATAAATAGACTCTTGGAATTCGACTTTTGGAATAATTCAAGATTTGTTATTCATCGATAGTATATGCTCTCACTTAGACCATATTTATTCTCATTTTCATCACACATACACGTTTGATCGATCGCTATCCTTATACTCCCTCTTTCTTTTACTCATACAAAAAAATTTATAAAATAATATGTCACGTGACACAATTTCATTAGGTGTTGATGGGTCGCACAAGGCACTGCACCCAAATTTTTTCCATACCTTAATCGAATTATGATGTCATTCAGACCATGAACTTTGACTTAATGATTGTTATGTAGTCAAAGGTAATGTGTGTGCATATATAGACACGTGTATATAAATTTAATTATTTATTAAAAAGCAAAAGCCAACATATTGACGATAAAATGAACTTAGTTCACAATAATTCGCATAATTTTTTATCCTAAAGGTGAAAGGTTTGATTCCTCGTCTAATTAATATAGTATGGGACTAAATTGGTCAAATTAAAATTTTGAGGACCAAATGCATCTATACCTAAAAACTCAGATACTAAAAGAGTATTTTTCTAAAAAAAAAAAAAATCAATATAGACACAACATCACAAATAATTAAAAAGAAATTCACCAGAAAAAGAAGAAGATTAAACTAATTAAGAAAATTAAGAAAACGTGAAACCAACTAAAAGTAATTAATTTGCTGCTAAGAGTTAAACATTAAAAGGGAAAGAAGAAAAGACAGCATTTCTTTCTTGGGGCCTTTTAACAATGTACAGAAAAATCGTGTACTAAAAGATCGGATAGGGAATACAACCATTTCATTCGAAGCTAACATTATTCACCACTTCTTCGAAAATAGGAACGATTGCAACTAATATCTTAATTTTTTCCTCTATTCAAATCAAATCGTCATACCAATTTAGGATTCCTATAATAACCTTCTGTCGCCAGTGTTCTTATTGTCCTTGCGTTGCCTCCCTCTTTGAAATGAAGTTCTGAATTTTCCACATAAAAGTAAAAGTGAAGCTTTATTATAATTGGCACAAGATAGAAAGAAAGAAAGCATATAATACTAATAATTATTATTATTATACCTGCAATCTTGAGGAACAGTCCATGAAGGGGTGGATGAAGCTAATTTGTTATCCGCAGTTGTTGGGTTAAAAAAGTTACTCCAATCTTGTAGCAAAATTCTTAGATCGTGCACTTTGTTCTCTAGTCCAACGCAGCAATTGGCATGCACTGTGGCCATTTTGTTCATGTCCCTCCCCATCTGACAGAACCCCCCGAAATTCGCAGTGTCTAAGAACCTTAATTTCAGCCCAATTTTAGAGATCAATGGACTGTGTTTGATCTTGTTCAGCACATCTTGGTCGTGCTTCCCTGGATATATTGTCCTCGATTCGTACCAAAACTTATAGAATTTCACCGTTTTTGGATTCGCTTTCACGTACACAAACCCTCCATTGGGATTGTTATTTAGATCTTCCGAGTTCCCCATAAAAAAATCGCAAGCAATTTGAAAATCTGCGTCTGGGTAGAAGTGATTGAATGGATCTTGCAGCCACATGATATCAGAATCCTGCACGATCCTCTCAAATCTTAAATCACTGGTTGACCCAAAAATTTGGCGTAAAGATAGTAACTAACCGTAAAGACGAAGCTGTAGCCCATTTGGAGAACAGAGGTGAGAAATTCAATTCTTCGCCACATCATTTTCAAGTAATCAGGGGTCATGAAATAGGCTTCGCTGGAGAAGTTGGTCCCTTGAGTATTCAGTTCATAGCAATGAGGATGCAACGCCACGCAACGAGAATACGCCTTTTCATCCAACGTGACTATCACTAAATGCTTCAGTAATCTTTGGGTTCCGTTTCCGATGTGGAAGCTTTTAAGAAACAGATCGAGGAGTGAATCTGGCTCTGCCCATGCATCATTCAACGTCGTCAAGATTATTGTTCCATCTTCCATTGCTGCTTCTTTCAGAACTTTTTCCTATATTTCATTTTTGTGATTTTACAAACTTTTATAAGTTTTAACATCATTTTACAATATACTCTGTTTCATCCTACTTTTTCTAATTTCCAACCGTCCGATGATTTTAGAATTTGGGATCAATGATGTTACATATTACTCTTAAATTTGAATTAAGATTTTTACTTTTAATTTCGGTTTTCATTAAATATTCATTTTCAGTTATTAGTGTGTGATGTCTATTAATTAATTAAATATAATTATGATCGAATTGTTAAATTTAATTTTAATATTGATGAAAAATACTTAAACTTAATTAATTTTAATTTTTGATTTTTGAAAATGAGTGTTTTGTGGAAAATTGTTGTTAAAAGTGTAAATTTTGAAACGACCAAAATGAAACAAAACTCAAATTGGAATGGTAACATTATGCCTAATGAAAAATTGAAACCATACTAAAAAGTGACTAAATGTATAACATTTTGAAACTTAGTAATCTCATGCCTAAGAACCAATAAGGTATTTTTCCCAAACTAGTAACACATTGAAGAATAATTTAAAATAGTTAATATCATTTTTCTGATTTTTTTAAGGGATCATTTTTGCAAAGTTTAAAATCACTCCAAAATATATTTTTTTAAAGTTTTGGTTTATGAAAATAGTGTTTAAAAAGTGTAAAATTAAATATTAGATTTATTTTGAAAAATTAAAATTTGTTTTTTAATTATTTAATATTTACTCTTAAATTTCATCTATTTTTAAGACAGCAAATATAAGAAAATAAATCAATTTTATTTTATTATCTATTATTTTTTTATTAACAACAAAATTTTATTATATTTAAAAATATTTTCGAGAGTGTTACCATTATTATAGAGTAAGTCTGTTCAAAATTTGTTAGAAACCATAGACACACATTCCCTTTATTTGAATGGTGATATTTTAAGTGTATGTTATGTAGACATTGACACCCCACCATGTATTATTAGCAGAGCTGTGCGGGAGGGGAATAAATTGTTTTTATATTGTAATGAAAAAATAAATTGTTTTTATATTGTAATGAAAAAATAAATTGTTTTTATATTGTAATGAAAAAATAAATTGTTTTTATATTGTAATGAAAAAATAAATTGTTTTTATATTGTACGAAAATATGGATGAGAGTTTTATTGGAACAAAAACATATAATTACACCACAATCGCCCACTTTCCTTTGTAAAATCCTGTCCCCTTCCCTTCCCTTTCCATTCCCCCAACTCCACTCCTTTTCTCCCCTCACAATATTAAATATATACGCCCACCCAACCCTTATTAGCTCATTTTTAAAACTTCTTTCAAAAAATTAGATCACCTAAAATAATTTTTTTTTTAAAAAAACGATCAACTCAATCTAATTTATGTGATTTTAATTAGCTTATCAATTCATTTGAATTTGATAGAGTTCAAATAAATGAAAATTTGTGAGTTAGATTGGTTCATGAATTCACTTAAAGTAATCCAAATCAATCTAAACTTCTTGTTAACATTTAAAATATATATATATATTAACTTATGATATAATTATATATACATATATTTATCTAAGTTTTTTTTTGATAATTTATTATCCAATAACTCTTAAAAATATTTTTTTGCACTTTGGAAAGAAAATTTTGTTATATAAATTGAAATTATGTTTAAATCTTAATTCAATATATAAAAATAATTCAATCAAATTTTTTCGTATTAACATCTTACTTTTTTTCAGAACATAAATTTAAATAAATAATCCGATTAACCTGAACCAACACAATCCAAATGTTTTAGGGTTGGATTGAGTTGGATTCATTTTTTAATAAGGATTGTGTAGGTGGAAGAAATTAACAAACCCAACAATTGAGTTAAATCTAAAAAGTTCTTCAACCCACTAATATCCCTATATTTAACCCGTGTTTTTAACTTTTACTCCATTTTTTTCACAATTCACTCACTTCTTAATTACGAAATTAGAGTTTGACATCTAATAAATACTAAACTTATAATTCAATCATATGAAAATAAAATTTCAAAAATTATTCATTGTTATTTTATTTCATAAACTCTAATTTAATTATAATTTTACTTTTCAAATTGATAGATCATACTTGGTTATTTTATTTCATAAAATGTATAACAATTCTAAATTTTAGAATAAACATAACTCCAAGACTAAACTTATAATTTAATCCTACTTTTACTTTTCAAATTGACAAATGATATGTTATTGGTATTTATATTTTATTTAATAGACTCTACAACAATTCCAAACTTTTTTAGAAGTAACATAACTTTCAATTTTATATTAAATAGATGGTGAAAATTTTGAAAATTTTGAAAAATAATTACAATTCAAAATTTTCTAATAAAATCTTAATTTTTTAATTTTGTATGATTTTTTTTAAAAATAAAATATTATCAAAACTGATGGACTAAATTTGAAAATACCAAATAGATTGAAACATAAAAAAGTTCAATTACTAAATATCTTTTCCATCTATTTGTATCCAGTAAAAAAAGAAGAAGTAAGAAGGGAAATAATAATAAATGCACGCGCGAGTCACGCGCTGGCGCAGCAGGGGAGCAGCCTGGCTATTGAGCCTATCGCCAACTTACCAATCACTTGCCATGATATTCACCAATAATTCTGCGTTTTGTGTGTGTGTGTGTGTGTTTTTTCTTTTTTTTAAAAAAAATTTATTTTGTGTGTACGTTTATAAACTTAGTTGGAAAATTATTAAATGAACCATTAAAGAACTGCAGCATATGCAACCTTCCCCTTTAATTTTTTTTTTTAAAAAAAATTATTATTATTAATTCAGAAACAAAGCCCAGTTGGCTCTATTTGATTTATTCGTCAATCCTAGGACTCGAGAATCGCGTTTGGTCACAAATCGAAGCAAGAATTATTTTTCCGTTTAATTCAGATTTTATTCTTCGACTCCTAAACACAATCAACCTACCTCAAGTCGATCGCATGATTCCCCAGTTACCAACAATAATTATAAATAAACAAAATTAAACAAAATCAATTCTTTTTTTAAAAAAAAAAAAAAATAGAGAGAAATTAGAAATGGAAACTAACCAAAAGAGGGTCTTTGTGAGGAGCAGAGAATCGAAAAGCACGGTAGGTGTCGGAAACAGGAAGAAATTTGAAAGGATTAATGGTTGAGTTGTACAGAACAAGGAGACCCAATATAACGCCAACGAACACAACGGACGTCCTCGCCATCCTCCACGTAACCGCCGTCGTATGAACCGCCGAGGGAGCCGACAACTTGCCGTTGCCGGCGGGTCCTCCGTCGGCGGCGGAATTATTCTTCATTGCAAGCTGAAACCGTGAGGAAGAGGAGGAAAAGAGGAAATTTTGAGTCGCTTATAAGACGAGCGTAATGGTTGACTCGCTGGGATTTAGATGATGAAAAAAAGAGGTAGAAGAAGAAGAAGAAGAAGAAGAAGAAAAATGGCGTTATTTTCATGTTGACGTCAGAGAGGGGTCAATAAATAAAAACTTGAACTAAACAAGGGGCTGATCGGTAAAAAAAAAGAGTGGGAGAAGAAGAGAGAGTTTTAATTTAATTAATTGCCGGCTGCCCCTTTCTCAGTTTCATAATTTCTTTGTCTGGTCCCTCCCATCCCCTCCTTAATTTGTCTCTATTTATCCAATTGCTTGTATTTGCTGTTTCTGAAAACGACTAGAATTTTGAAGGCGGAATCTTTCTCCTCATTTTGATTTTTCTTCCTTCTTTCCTTTTAATTCTCTTCTATGGTTTCATTTTTATTCAATGGTTAATTTCCATATTTTCATCTCTAACTCTATTTTTAATCTTATCTTTTAAACACCCACGCTTCACTAATTCCATAATTATTTTCTAATCACATATGTGTGACGTTTTTATTTTATTGAATTTTGCTGTCTTCTTTTCTAAATTTGATACATACATATTATTTTTAGTTTAATGCAGGTCACCATGAAAATTAAAGTAAAATGGGTAGCAAAACCAATTAAGTAAACGGCATATATGTAGCTAGCATTTTTTTTATTGCAAATATAGCAAAATTTCTAAATTTCAACTTTTATCGTTTTATGGTATTCTGATTTTAACATTGTATCAATGTTGGCCGTCCAACTCTTTGCAGGTTCCTTCACCTAACATTTTTCAAGAAAAATTTTCCTTCTTTTAAATAGAGCTTTTGGAATCTTCGGCGGTTCCTCTTTAACTCCAATTTTGATCTCTAGTGATGACCGCCCAAAAGTTTTATTTATATATACAGTTTGAAAATTGCAAGCAAATTTCTCTCCCATATTTTTAAACAATTCCTCCTTTTTCATACCATTATTTTAATTATAACAAATTAATCACAAAATTTTGGCCAAATATTTGTTGAGCAATCAATAATTCATAATGGGTGTGCCCTATTTGGAAAGACTTTCCACTGCCGTGATAATTCCTTTCCGATCTCCAAAATGTTAATCAGCTTTCGCTCTCCTTTGGATATCATAGTTTTGCCGCAAGTCCTACACTCTTTTCTGATTCTTCTTGAAGTTAAATTAAAACTAATATTTAATTTGGGACTTAGTAAAAATTTTAAGTGGTAACTTGTGAGAAATTGGTCTAGGCGTGGAACTTGTGTGTGAGGGGAAGGTGTTATAAGTTTTTAAGAAAATGTGTGTGTGTTAGGGTGGTGAGCCATGCGTTGAACAAGGAAGCCAAGAGGAAGGTTTAGGCTAAAGAGTATGTTAGGAGTTGAATGAGGTGAAAGGGGAGCCAGCCATGCCCTGAAGTTGGGAGGTGAAAAGGAAGAAATTTGGTCCAACTGTTAGCCGAGAGCTATATGGAAATTTAGGGAATTAATAATTTTCTTTTAATTAAATTAGGTAATATTTGGTAATTATCTTTTAATTATTTTATTTGATATTTAAGGTGGCTAAGATAGTGTTAGACAAGAATTAGTGGGATTGAAATGATTATAGGAGGAGCTGTCAACATTTCAAGCAAGCATGAAGAGGTAGTCGGTCATATAAATTGGATGAAGAAGAAGGAATCGATTTGCACGATTCACTCGAGAAAATTGTGATTTTCTTTGGCCAAGAGCAAGAGAAACCAGAGAGGAAGGAGAAGGAAGGCTGCCATAGAGAAATTCAACTGAAAAGATGGGAAAATTGAAGAAAACTCGAGGTTGGTCTGAATTCGGTGAGGTTTTTGGTGGATTTTGAGTAAGTGAGGAGGAATTAAAACTTCAAATTTGAAGGTAAGTTAATTTACAGGTTGTTTAAGAGGTTTATGGAATACATTGGAGTTTAAATTGGCTGGAAGTGATGAAAAAGTACTGAAAATTCAAGTGAAAAACAAGGGTCTAGATAAGGGGTTGTGAGGTTTAAAAAGGTAAGTCACCCAATATAGGATTGTTTCAAGTTAAGCACACTTATCTTTGAAGTTCTTATGATTGAGCCACCGAAAAGAAAGGTGCACCTTAGTAGTAATTTTCAATTCTTTTAAGCATTTATTAACCATACTTTCATGTCCTCAGGATCCCTCTCATTCAGATGTGATATCAGTTCATTCAGATGTGATATCAGTTCATTCATGTACCCTTCTTGAACTCAGGTCGTTACACGAAATCTCTTTTCTCCTCTTTACACAAAATTCCCTCTTAATCTAAAATAGGCAGAGCCCACTACTCCTGGATTCTCACCCTGAGAATATCGAGGAAGTCTTTGTGGTCGTGTTCTAACTTGTATGAAATTTTCTTGAAGAAAGTCTTCAAGTGGTTCGCGTATTGTTCGAGAGAATTCTTGAAAAAAGATCTTCAAAGTAAGATTTCTAAAACCTTTTTGTTAAACATGCTATAATTTATACATAAATGTATATCTTGTCTACTGTTTTATTGTAAAATCTCACATTCAATAAAAAATAGAAATTGGATCGATCTTGCTTCCGCTTACGGTTCCCTCCCATTAGGGATCTTTCACGTGCAACAGCGTTCGCCTGATCAGTCAGTTCATGTGCTGCTACCCATGCCGCTTATCAGGAAACCTGTGTGCATGTGTTGCTACTCACGCTAGCCATCCACGCCCCCTGTGCACACGCCTAAGTGTCTATGTGTGTCCCAGCACCCACGCCTACTCCTGGCCATGCACCTAGCTGCTGTGGCTTGTCATGGACTTGTCTTGGATATTTGGAGTTGTTAAATTATATCTAAGCCATTTAAGGGTTTTGTGGATTTTTAACTATAAAAATGACTAAGTATGAAGTCTGAGAAGAATTTAAAGGGTTAAATAGAAATTAAGAAAAGTATGAACTTAGGTATAGAATGTTTGGAAGCTATAAGCTTTAAGCAATCCGAATCAACCAGGGGTTTATAATCCATTCTTCAGGACAGACAGAGATTAGAGCAGCTTATAGACCCTTGGCAGTCAACCAATGACAGTAAGTGATAAATGTTTTCAAATGAAGCTATTTTATGATTGAAATATAGTAAAGTATTTATTAAAGGCCTTGTTGGGCATGATTTACCTACCTTGAGTTTTATGATCTATTTTCTAAAGTGTTATACTAAACATGATTTTCTTGTTAAGCATGTTTTATCTAAACCATGTGCTGGAAATTAGTTACTAAAGTAATGTGTTCACAAAAACAAGGAAAGTATTTCATGATTTCAAGATTATAGCATGTTACAATTTGCTAAAGTAAAGTTTAAATTTCCATTTGCTTCGTACCCCAGTTTATGGATTTTGAATACTGAAGGATAGAAGAAGGTATCTGAGATTTTTAGTGTATGAATATGTTATAGGTCTTTGGGATCCACCTTGGCACACTTGCTTTAGATTGTGTACATGAGTGCTCGATCTTTTGGGGGTATTTATAAGTGCATGTATGAGAGTTATCGATTGCTGATTTTTTTTAGGTTACTCTACATTAACTAAGGTTATCGACGTTGAATGTATTGAGCTTGCTCTACCTCAACTAAGGCTTTGGGTACAAATTTTATGCAAGTTTTATGAATGATTGAGAACTTAAGCATGATTTAGTATGTATAATGTTTTATGGTTTTATGATACTAATTTATGCCTGACCTGGGAATCATGAATTTATTAAATATTCTCTCAAATTTAAAATCAAGTATAGATTCTTGGATACTTTTATATGTACTTATTTAAGCATTTACTTAAATCCATCACTCATTAGGCTTTCCAGTTCACTGTTTTTAAATGTTTTCTTCCCCCCAGGTAGCGAACAAGTTCCTAACCTGTTACAATCAGTCTGTCACGACCTCGGATCATCAGATAGTTCAGAGCCTTCTTAGGTTTTGTTTATGTACATTGTTTTTGTCCAAATGTCATGTAACATCTTAGCAAGGGATGAGAGGAACAATCTGTTCGTAAATAATCTTGTATATTAGGTCCTGCTTAAGTTCTATGAAGTTCTGAATGCCTATAGTCTTAAAATTATGAGATGAATGCACAAACATATTATTATTTATTAGGTCAAGCAATAACAAGTTACAGGAAACAGGTGGATAGTAGATGTCATAAGAGGGTTGGCATGTACTGTCTTCACATTCCCCTTTTAGGTGATGAGGGTGAGCTTTTCTTTACAAATTGAAATTGTTCATCCCAATAACATAATAGAATATAACTATTTCATGTACTATGTGTTTTATATACTATATAGTGGGATAAATCTTTATATTTAATTTTAATTTGATTTTATTTTTTTGTTCGATTTCTAGGGTTCTGACTTTGATTTAGGTTATTCTATAAATTGATTTACCAAATTTGAAATAGATTGATCGTACAAAATGCATACATTATGACTAATAATCACACTGATATACCAAACCATTAATTTTACTAAAAAATAAAATTTAAATAACTATGTTGATATACTAAATATGCTAGTATATTAGCAAAATTTGTCGACAATAGATTACAAGTGTATAAAAAATGTGCAAATTTTGGTACACTATAACCGTACTAATATACTTAAAATCTATAGATTTTTTTAGTATAACAAAAGTATATCAAAATTGTAGGGCATGCTAGTAATTTATCATATCGATAAAAATTTTAGATATCCATAAGCAAACATTAAATCTCTAGTCCATAAACATGTATAATATTAGATATCAATGGGGCAAAATTATCAAATATTCTATGTGTTTAAGCAATATATCAAATATAAGACATAAGTGTATCCGTCATCAATTAGAAAATACTTGAAGTAAGACATGAGTGTATCAATAGTATATCTAACAACAATCAACATTTAAAATATATCAATAATATATCTAACATCAATCAACATATAATGAATAATTTATGTTGAAGTAAAGTATGTGTGTTTCATTTTATAAACATGATATTCCAAGTATACTAGTAATATATATCTGATAAGACATGAGTGTATCAACAGTATATCTAATAAAAATCAACATTCAATCAATAACTTATTGTGAAGTAAAGCATGTGTATTTCATCTTATAAGCATGATAATCTGAGTGTACCAGCAGTTTATAGATACAAGGCATGAACGATAGGATATCAATCAATAAATACTTGAAGTAAGACATTATTGTAGCAACGATATATGTAACATCAATCAACTTTTCAAATATATCAGCAGTATATCTAACAATAATATAATCAACATTCAACTAATGACTTCTTTTGAAGTAAAACATGTGTGTTTCATTTTAAAGACATAATATTCCAAATATATCAACGTTATATTAGACAACAATAAAAAATTTTAAGTAAGACATGAGTGTATCAATAGTATAACTAACATCAATCAACATTTTACATATATCAACACTATATTAAATAAGAATCGACATTTAAGTAATTGGGTCATATTGATTTGTTTGCTATTTTTGCAAACATGAAGAAGCTAACACACGGGCTTAAGTAAGCAATCTCTAAAAGTAGTGTACCAAGCTATCAAATATATATATATATAGTAATGTAGCTTAAAAGTTCATATTAAATTTTATACCAAAATTTAACCATGGTAACCTAATTTAATTATTTTATAAAAATGTCTCAAAAGTAGATAAATAAAATGAAATAAAATATTGAAAGTTCTTTTATTTTGTCCAGAAGGGAATTTTAAGGAAAACTGGAAATATAAATGGGACCAAAGCAGAAGCGCGTGGTCAAGTACAAAGGCGTTAAGAAAAAATGGGCAGGCCAAAGTTGAACTTCAAAGCCTGATTTTGATACCTTTCAACGTTTATTTCAAGCCAACCGGCAACCGGATGTTTGCTTAGCTGCCGGTTCCCCTTACTTTACTATGATTTTAATCTCAATTCCCCAACGCTGATTGGCTTTTAACCTCATTTTTTATTTTTAGATTTATATCTTTATTTTGATCCTGAAACTTTAGAAAATATCTATTATAATCCTTCAACTTTTAGAAATACCTTACTTTAGTCCAGGTTAATTTTGGATGATTAGACTGCCAAATAAATTAGTTATGCTAAAAAAATCTAGGGTTTCAATTTTGAATTAGGTGCTAAAGCGATTTCTTATAGAAGATCTCAAAAGTTATTTTGCATCCAAGATTTTGACGATTCACTATTTTGGTACGTTGATTGTGGATATTTTGCTTCACCTTCGTTTTGCCCAATCCATACTACATGCAATTTCATTTTCAAATAGATTTCATCTTTAAATAGTAGACATAATCTTAATAGTAGGGACCAAAATAAACAATTTGCAAAAGTTCAATAACTAAAATGAGTTATCGCAAGTTTTAGGAATCAAAATAGAACAATGCTCAATAACTTTATTTTTATTGTTATTATTAACCATAATTGATCATTTATTCAAATTCGTCATCTTCCCCAACTGATTAATACTATCCGTCAATTTAATTACCAAGATACTTTGGAGTTTGGATTGGAATCTATCCTCTCCCTTTTTTATTCCTTTCTTTTCTTAGTACTAAAGTTTTAAATTTAAATTTTAAACTTCTTAATCGTTAATTCATACTTTATATCACAATTAAGGCTCATTTTATCTTAATGTATCTCTTTCTTATTCCATATTCTATATGGATTTAGAATAAGTTTATCCATCGAATTAGTTTAGTTTTTTTAAAATGTAATAGAGCCAGACATCAATTTAATTTTTATTTTTATTACATGTTTAACACCTAAATTTTAATTTTATTAGAATTCAAAGAGTCCAATTTGTTTATTGTGAAAAATATTTTAAGGGTTTAACGAAATTTCTATAATTAAAACTTAATGAAATGGGACAGTTGCAAATATAGATATTAGATCCAAAATATTAACAGATAACATAATGTAAAAAAATTGTAAATATGGCCAAATTTAAATAGTCTATCAATGATAAACAATATTATTGGTAGGAGTCTATGAGTGATAAGCCATATCATTTGTAAAATAGATTTGTCGATATTTAGAATTTTTTAGAAAATGATGTTATACATTTTATTATTATTTCTAAAAGTGCTACTAATTATAATTACCCTAATGAAATTATAGGTAGCTGGATAAATTACTTAGATAATCAATGTTCTTATAAAACTAGAAAGATTAAATCATTTCATAATAGACAGATCGATGGACAAGCAGCCGTGAGTGACAAAGACCATGGATGACAGATGGGAGGAGGGAGAAAGAAGAGAGAGAATAAATAAAATAACTTTTTATTAACAATACTGTTTTTTCATACTTCAAAGGTTAAAATGTCGAATTTGAAAGGTCCACCAACGTATAATCAAACCTTGCCTCGCCTTAAATAGAGATCCAAAGTGTTATTTTTCCAAATATTTAATGTAATTTATAACTATTTTAAAATTTTATATATTTTATTTCAACAAATTGTTTAATATTTATAAATAATAGGACAATTTTATAGAAAAAGTGTATCAGCATCTAACACTGATTGCTATTTTGTTATTTTGTATAAATAGTTTTTCTTATTTTTCTATTTTTAAAAATTTTCTTTAAAAAAAAGTTAATTAAAATAAAATTATATTGACTAAAATAAATGTATATAATTTTTATTTCTTTTAAAAAAATATTAAACTGCATGAAGACCCCACAGCCTAAAGTTAATTAAGAAACACTTCCAACCTAAAAAAACTTAAAGAAAAAAATCAACCAAACACAAGAAGTAAAAAACACGCACAGTTCAAAGAGAAAAGTAAGTCTTTTCAAATTTAAATTTTGTACGCAAAAGGAGATTTAAAACACGTGGTTCTAATTTTTTTAGTGAAATTCTTATAAATAAAAAAATCCTTAAAATATTTCCATTTCATAGAAAAAAAAAATTCAAAAGTGCTTTGTATAATAATAATCTAATAATACAATCCTAGAATTAGAAATAAATCAAGTATGGGAAAAGTAAACCAATTATTGAGTGCCATCTTCTTTTCTATAGCTTTTATTTCTTTAAAAGTAATAAATTTCTGTAATTATACTCACTTCTTTAAGAAAAAGAAATCATCAAAGATAAAAGAGATATCTTTTATGGATAAGGATCATCCCACGATGCTTCATTTTCTCCGCCATAACACATCATAAATTATTGTTTTAATTGCACCTAATTTTTTAAAATATATATAGTTGAGAATGTGACCGTTCTATCAAGTACTCATCTATCTGTATTTATTTCCAGTCATATCACTTTACTATGTCAATCAAGGAAAATCGACATAGTTAAGTCAAGATACATGATTCCGATGCCATTTGTAAAGACATTCATATATATCCATATTGGTATGATATTGTTCACTTCATACTCAGACTTTATTTTTTAAATTACCTAAAAAAACTGATATGAACGAAGATGTTGTCTCTCACTTATAGTCATAATCTTCCCATTTCTAAGCCAATGAGCGACTTTAGTTGTACTCCCAACAATTCTTCTTTAAAAAAAATGATCATCAACAAAGCCTACACCGACATAGTTAAGTCAGGGTACAGCCTTAATACCACTTGTCAGGGACACTGGAAGTACTGGCATACCTCAAAATAGGTATTGCTATTGTCTATTTTGTGCATATTCTCCTCTGCCTTTACTTTTTAAATCACCCAAAAGGTTCTATCATAGCTTTCCTAGGCATTTTGAGACTTTTGGTTCCCAAAAAAAAAAAAAAAGGAATGAATGAATTTATTCATGTGGGTAAATTATACAGTATGGTCCACATGGGTTGGCAACCTCAGCAAGTTCTTTGAGTTGACGAGTGATTATTATAATTTAGTTTACGCAAAGAAAGTTGAATTATAAGAAGGTTATAGTGGTAAATCATCATATGCTTGATTTACTCCAGAAATCCTCTTTAGCATGTAGTAAGCAACCAAGAGAGAGCCAGCCAAAAAGCACATCTTTTTTATGGTGTTTGATAGCCCATTCCCACTCTGGCCAAGCTCCACTACTGAACTCCTATCTTCACTCCTGCAAAATAAACACTCTTTTTCTTTAACTGTGTTCTTCAGGACTTGGCACATCTCTATATCAATCAACTATCAAAGTTTTTCATTATTTATATTTTGGATCATATGGTGTCAATTTTCTTGTTCAAAGATCTAAACTTCAAATCTTTCTACTGTGCATGTGTGGGAGCTTTGAGTTATAAGACAATGTCAGTTTCAGTTATTAAGGTTAATGGCAAATTATCAATGCTAATCAAGAGTGGATAATTTGCCTTGGTCTTGGCTCCGGCAGAGCGGCAGCCGATCTCCGGGATCGGAGCTCCGTTGTCGGCTGCTGTGGTGTGGCTGTGGCAGTTGGAGCTGGCAAGGATTCTTCGGTAGGGATTGAAATGTTCTTCACCTGTTAAGATTTAGACTGCTTAAAAAAGCTGAAATTCTTAATCTAATTATGTTCAAGATGTAATATCCTATAGATGTTTACCAATTTCCTAAACAAGAGAGAGTAAAGGAATTCAATGTATCTCATCTTGGCTTGTTTTTGGTCCTTTGTTAACTGCCTCCAAAATCCATAAATTGATCCCATGTTCAGAGCCTTCTTTGCATATATGTTCCAAGTGTAGCTGAAAAACCATAATCAATAAGTGAATACCAACATCCTAAATTGATTAGAGATGATGTTTGTGCTTTTATTTACCATTCATATATTCGCTGAAGACCAGCTTCTGACATCTTGTTCCAATATCCAGCATCTGACTTGCATTTCTCAAAGAATGCAACAATCTTTTTGCTTGATTTGTCTCCATTGTTCGGATCGATTTGGAAGCCTGAGACTCCATCGACAATTATCTCGGCTGGGCCTCCTTGGTTTGTTGCAAAAGTAGGCAATCCACAGTTCATTGCCTCGATGACTGTTAGGCCAAAACCCTCATAAAGTGCAGGCTGCACAAAAGCTCCTTTTGTATCAGCAATGCACCGGTATAGCTCTCCATTGCGGTATCGATCAGTTTGAGCTGCTATCCATCTGATTTGTCCCCTGAGTTTATATTTTTCTATCAGGGAATGCATCTTTTTTATCTCAGCAATTTCTTCCCTGTCCTCTGATTTTGATGGATCAAAGAATCCAGCTACCACCACAAGGTTTACTAAACTTCTCAGCTTCCTGTTTTTACCATACCATTCAGTCAACCCAGTTATGTTTTTCACTGTATCAAGCCTTGCCATTGAGAAAATAATTGGCTTCTTCTTATCTGCAAGGTAACCTCTGTACCCGAAATTTACACGATTGGAAGTTAGAAGTGTACTGATGATTTTCTAATAGTGTTCAATGGAAAAGAGATTGAGACTAGGTAACAGTTACATGTGCTCATCATTGTTTTCTCTGCTATAAAGTAGTTCCTCGATATCGGGATGAAAATTAGTAAGTCGCTTCGATTTCTCAGTGAAAGGAAAATAGACAGATTGATCAGCCCCAGGAGCAGCAATGTTGAATTTGGGGTCAAACACATTAATACCTGAGACTACTCTATAAAGTCCAGGCATAGTAAAGGCCTCATGGCTTTCATATTGTCCTGGCCTGTTTTTGCTGTTAGACAAAACTTTTTACTTAGCTACTGAAAGGTTATATATTTCTAGAATGCAAATCCAGCTGAGTTCATTACGATATAGAACTTTCTAACCTTCCTGAAATTTCTTGATAAGTACTTGTTATAATGAAATCAGTTGCATTCATTGAGATCAAATCAGCTGTGAATTGACATGAAAAATGATACTTTGGATCAAGTTCCTTCCATTTAGCATCCGAATCCTCGTACTTTGTTTTCTCCAAAGCGTGTGCTATAATTCCCTGGGAGATTCAAAAAAAGAAAGAAAATCAAGAATTTAGAAATCTAGAAACCAAAAAAGGAACCAAACATGACAGATTTTTCTCAAGCTTTTATATTTTGTTCCTGGTCTTCTAGTTTGTGAGTTGAGAAAATGAAGTGGACCTGTGTAATTCCAAGTTTCTTAGCCATCAAAGAAGCAACCAAGTTTCCATCAGTGTAGTTGCCAATGACGAGGTCTGGTTTGCAATTCATGACTTCAAGGATCTTACCAGTGGCATCCTACAAATACAAAGTGGAGTGAGGAATAAAAGTTAATATAAGATGAATGAACTGGTTGGGCAAAATGAAAGAATTTCTGAGGTCAAATGCCTTGACAAATCTCTCCAAGTATGGATAGACATCAAAACGCGAAACCCATTGGCGAAGGACTCCATTTTGTGTGAAGAATGGGACCCTGAGAATGTGAGAATGCTTTGTGTTTTCTATAGGCTCTAACTCTACATTGCACTTCGTCCCTCGTGCATCGGGTATTAACCTTGTCACCTAAATATGTCAATTTTAATACATATTAAAACATCTGCTGCAGTTGCCAAGAACAAGGACAATGTTGTTGTGAACTTGTGATCTTTGTGCCTATAACAAACATACCACAAGAATCTGAGGCTTTGCTTGCAGGCCTTGCTGCTCAATTCTGTTCAGCAACTCTTCTTCTAAAGCTCTCACTTGATCCAGAATGTAGACAATCTAGTCATTTTTGTAGCAGGTGAGTGATATACAAGTCCTCAGGAAGACAGCATTGTAATGCTGAAATAAACAGTTGATCAAATTCTGACCTGACCGCCGGTGTCGGGCAAACCAAGGACGCCTGCCTGGCCGAAATAGCCGTGAGGCGAAAAGATTACAATATTCAATGTGGTTGGAAGCTTGCTAAACAGTAACTCCAATTTTGCTGGATCTGGTGCTTGGAGGACCTCAGAAAGGATCAACATTGTTTCTCTTACCCTCTCTGAAGTGCTTCCCCATCCTTTCTCAAATCCCCATCCTTTCATCCTTAAGGCATTTAAGGATAAAAAATACAATTAGATAAAATTTTAGAGTAATGGGAAATCAAAACTAGATTCCCTATGGTTTAGGGAAAGAAATAAGAATTCTTGGTTACTTGTGCTTAAATTCTTCATATGGCGTGTCTTTTGGCAGTGAAGATAGATATACTTGGGCTGCAAACAATGCCGATTGAAGCTTGGAAACAGTGTTAAGTTTCTTATTGATCATAAGACTCTGCAAGATTTAAATCCAAATGTTGTCATTCCTTGATTTGAATTGCCAAAGTTTTTTCTTAAAATTTTCAACTTTCTGCAATTGAATATTCATATTTTCATACCTGTCCTCGATGGTGAAGAGCCAGCAGATAATCAACAAGTGCCTTGACATTCTGTTTATCCTCACCAAACCTTGAACTGATGAATTTTGAGATCAAGTTGACTCCGTTTCCAATCGATGACGGAAGGCTCAAGCGAGGGGCGCTGAATTCAATGGCTCCAAAATCTATCTCTAGAGCATTTTCATCATTTGCCCTGCAACATCAAACCAATCATTTTGACAACTCTTTCCTTCATCAATCCAAAGATTACTACACAATGAAGTGAACATAAAAGAGCCTTGTCTCAACTTCTGAATATTGGAAAGGGGAAATCAGAACTATTTATAGACTCACCAATTCTCATCAAAGATGGCTTCCTTAAACTTCAAGTACTCTGAAACAGTAAGGTCTCCTACTTCCAAACTTGTAGCATTCACCTTAACAAACTCCCAGAAACCGGGACTCGGCCTCACGGCTAGAGCGACGTTCGGAGGGACAACAGCAGCCTCCTGCATATAAGCCATCAAATTCCATCCTCCTTCAAAGAAGAAACAGTAAAGAAAAAGAGTTTCAATATTACCTGAGTATTACTTAGAATGTAGCCAAGAAAGCCTTCCAAAACATGGCTCTTCTCATGCTTGTCTTCAATTGTTATCTCCACATCTTTCATCAAATCTTGGCATTTCATCAACCTCTTCCCATTCTCAAGAAACCTATTTACTCAGATGGGTTAAATTCATATCTCAAAAAGTCACAAACTTTCCTTTAAGCTCTATGTTGCTTGAGAAACTATGTACCTGGCAAAGCATTTCTTCATTGGGTTATGGGATCTCCTCAATGCATCGTTTAGACTGTCAGAAATTGGTGTGTCTAATCTCATCAAGCTGGCTGCTGCCATGGCCATTTTTTCCTTCAATTGTCTTCTACAACAGTTTTCAACTTGATGATAAAGTGATGATTATTGTCTTGCTTTTGTCTTGTGATCTGAGATATATATACCTTAATTGACAGAGTTTGAGAAAATGTTATATGTAATTGAAGAGTGAGAGAGACGAAAAGCTGAAACAGAAACAAGGATAACGATGAAGAGAAGAACATTTCTGAGGTTTGAAATATTGAAAGCAAGAAAGGAATTGTAATTGTGGGAAGTTATTTCAGATTTCCTTTCCATAAAGGCTTTTTAAGAGGTGAAGGTAAAGAACTTCAAGCAAAGCGACTTTCTTTGTCTTTCATTTTTTTTAGTTTCATTTGTATTGGTATTAGAGACGCTGGCTTTTATTCTTTCCTTCTTTCAGTTCCACAATTGTAGCAGCCTTAGATTCTTAAGATACAATTGGAAATTTTAGGCTTTTGGAGTTGCCACAAGTCCATGATTGAGAAGCTTCTGCTTTGAAATGTGACAATTCCTTATTGAGTGTTAACCAAGCGTTTACTGGAACTCTGAAATCATTGAAACTATTTTTTATTTGTCAATTCGTGCGTAATTGATTAAAGTCTATTTCCTTGAGAGTTTAGAAGTTCGTATTTTTGCGCCCAGCTAAAAAAAACTATTTTTACAATGGCTGATTATATTGCAAATTATCTCTATAAAGTCATAGAAATTTCAAGATATAATTAAACATACATTCTTCACAATAATTTGTTCAAATTATAATATGATAGATAATCCATCATATAACAGATGGACATAATCGTGTCAT
Organism: Benincasa hispida; assembly: GCF_027475165.1. Classification (NCBI taxonomy): domain Eukaryota; kingdom Viridiplantae; phylum Streptophyta; class Magnoliopsida; order Cucurbitales; family Cucurbitaceae; genus Benincasa; species Benincasa hispida. The sequence goes on from NC_143485.1 coordinate 60,426,285, forward strand.
GATATAAACAAGTACAAGCATAGAAATATGATTGGACTCGACCTTAAACCTCATAACGATTTAATTATCATATACTATAGTCGACTCATCAATTACATCATATATATAACCATTAATTACTGAATGTGAAACTATAGAAAAACAGATTGCTTGAATATGAAGAACGGGGATCCACTAGAAAGAGCTAAAAATCAAGAAGCGGAAGAGCATGTCAAAGTCAAACTAATTGAATTATACTTTGGTAACTTGAAAAACATTTATCAACAAACTTGTTTAATTTCATAAAATTCAAAACTGAAATTCAGTTTGTCAATTAGATATAAGCTTTAGATAAGTTCCATTCACTTTGGGGTTGATTTGGCAGTAATACAATCTGCTTGAGTTGGATTGCTTCTGTCCATCAATTTCAGCGATAACCTGAATCAATCTCGCTCGCTCAAATTATAAATAAACCTAATGATTAGCTTGTAAGGCGAGATATAAAAATGCAACCATATGAACCAACCATTTTCCTTATCCAAAGTTCCTGTTGGACTCCTTGAAAAAAGATCTAGCAATGAATAATTTGCATGGGATCAGATTGGGAGTCGGAGAGGGGTACTCAATTTCTATTTCCATTCAATTATGTAGGGCCGACCTAAAAGAGATTGACCAGGTTGAGAATTCAAGGTGACTGTTTAAAAGCATCAAGAGAAATCTTTTATATAGATACAGTGAACCGGCAGACAATTCTACCGCACAAAAGAGAATCAGCAAGGTTAATTAAATTCATAGCCTTGCCCAAAAAAAACATTCAAGAAATCGTTTTAAATTATTTTGTAAATAAGATTTTTCATGAAATAAACCAACTTTAGACTTTCTAAACGAAGTAAACTACTACTAGGTATATATATATATATTTGAAAATAAATGGCATAATCCTAAAATCTGGCCACAGACATCTACTTTCCTCTTTCTGCCATCAAGGATTAATAAAGCAAACAAAGCAGTAAAAATAGTTTTGAAATCTGGTGTTTGACATCATAGACTCTCGAATGGACGGCAATGCATGGCACCGAAGGGAGACATGAGCCACCAATGAGAGTTGGAAACGACACAAAATAACAAAAGTAGGCTGCGGATACTAAGTTATATAGTTAATCACACACAAATGGGAAGTTTTCAGACCTTCATCAAACCAAAGCTCCGGGAACTAAACGAGACACACCTTCAAGACTTGGGGAGTGGAACCTGTGGTAGTAAATAAAAACAAGTCATCAACAATAGAACATAACCCTCTTAACATTCTCTTTCAGAGCTGGCAAAGGTCGAACAGCAGCATTCAACCCCAGTGCCCGTGTACTGCGAGCACCACCAACACCACCACGTCCAGCAGCAGCATCACTGCTAATTGACCCACTGTCAGAGGTTTCTGGTTCCATATAAAAACGAGCTCGGAATGCAGCAAGATGAGCATAGTACGCTGGGGGCACTGCAAAAGGTTATACCAAATTAACAAACTATGAACAAGGAAAATAACATACAAATAATCACTATCAATGGTAGATTAGAGGGTCAGGCAGAACAAAGTCAAATCACGTCAATTGAAAACTTACCAATAGAAACAGAGCGAGTACACCTTGCATACCTACAAAAAAAAAATTAAATTAAAAACAAAAACCTATATTTAATTAACCCAATCTCGCAATTAAAATAATAATATAGAACTTGGCTTGTAATTCTTGAGCAATAGTTAAAGCAGAACCATATTAGTGGAAATTATTCAGAATATTACAAAGAACTTGGGAAAGAACAGCTAGCGTATATCAAATTTTTTGCCCCGGAGGGGGGGGAAGGGGAAATAAAACTCACGTATAACAAAGATTATTCGTTAGAGTCTGCAGTCCGTCGGCTGTGAACTTGTTCTCATCCCACAGAACATGGTAATGAGCAGGACGACTTGTACCCTGGTCAAAAAGTATCAAAAGTTATTTAATAATTCTTTATCTTTGCATATATCATTAAACAATAACAAGATATTTCATTATAGATAGTTCTACCTGGATTCCAGCATGACTGCACAGGTAAAAGTCAAATTCCGTAGGGTGACAAATTTTGGAGTCAACAACCGTACCTGACGTTTCCATCAACAGAGTTGGTGATAAAATTCATTTTTAACAACAAAAATAAAGAATAAAAAATTAACTAAGAATTAAAAAATTGAGCTTCAGTAATAAAAACAACTCTTTTGCTAATAGTGGATTTTTCAGTCAGTATGCACCAACTGTCCAGTTAAAAACCTTTAAAATTAGCTAAAACTGTGACACTTTGAAGTTGAAATGAGTTCATATAGTATGCCCTCCAATTAATTAATTCCACATGCAGCATCTATAATCTCCCAACTTCTCCTACTTACAAGTTAATCAAATGTCAAAAATGTAAACCAACTCTATACATGATAAGTTAGCTCTATATTATATTTTACCAGGCAATATGTTCCCACTCTTGTCAACTGCATGGCGATCAGAATGGTTGTTAGCAAACAACCTAGTGTGATGACGCTTCTGTACTACCACGAATGTCACTGGAGGTTGGTAGTTTGGTTCCAAAGAAGCACATGCCTAAAGACGAATGGAATAATTTACAAACATATATCACTCGTTAATTAAATTTCCTAGGAGTATCTCAAAACAGATGGAAGAATTTACCTTTCTAATCGCATCCAGTTCATGCAACAAAACTTGATAGAACTGTCCTTCGCTGACCCCATCCCTGCAAGGCAAAATTTTTAGATAGACATCAAACATACAACATATGAAAATAATTCTTTTTTTGCGACCAAACAATAGATAAGAGATCAAAGAAAATGCCTGTAAAATATAATTCGTTGAGGTTTCTGTCCAGTTGCTCTACGGAAGGAGATGAGAAGTTCCCTGTATCACCGCGGGGACGGAAGAAAATATGGACACAAGTTTACTAAGACAACTTCAACATGCAACCAAAAGGCGAGCACTAAAAACTACTAGGTTTATTAGTCATACTTGATCATTCCACCCGTTACTGTCCCCCTAACAGGATCCTGCCATGTTTTGAAAAGATCTTGAATAAGCTCTTGCCTGTGGGCTTGAGCACTAACCAAACCAGCATATTTTGTAACTTCTGGCCAATCTTGAGAAGCCACAACCTGTTGTCAAAATAATACTAAGGAACTTAATAGTGGCTTAGATCAGACAAAACTTATAAAATAAAAAGTGGTGTCATTGTTCATACAGCAGCAATGGATGGACTTGAGTCTTCTCCAGGGTGTGGATGAGTTACGTCAGCACCAAATATAATGGTAGGCCGGTCACTAACCAAGGGTATACGCATAGATAACGCATCAACGAGTACAGTATTCCTTCCCCCGACCTTCACATTTATTTTCAAGGCCACATTGGCCAAATACTGTTTACTCATTTTGAAGACATGTTTAGTCAAACAGCACTGGGAAACGAGGCCGAGATCTGTTTCACAGATACGTTTCAAATCACCTGCAAAGAGCATAATGAAAAAAATAATTAAAAAGACATTAAGATGTAAATAACAAAAACAGTATTCCCGTTGACATACCATAAAGAGATCCATTGTTATCTGGCAATACAACAATAAGCAGATCAAGCTCCTTGCCCTGGGGTTGGAGAATGCTCATTGCATCATGGTACCGAGTTTTAAGGGCCTTTTCCACGTGATCAGGACGAGCAAAAATAGGAGGAAGCACTGGTTCTGGATTGAAAGCCTACAATCATCATAGAAAGCTTTAGTGTTAAAACACTTCGATGACTTGATGTAAATCTCACCACTTATAGATGGAAATAAATTAATAAATCTAAAAGAACCAACATTATTACCATGCCAGAAATGTAACACATTTGAGCAAGTTCATAACAAAAGCCACGAGTAACACTGTCTTGCACATAGCGAGAGAAATTAATGCACATCCAGTTGTTAACAGTACCACCATTGAACATTTTCTGCATTAATTCATAATCAACAAAGAAAAATGGTCAGATTCTCGTTTTCATAAATAACTCTGGAAATCATCAATTGTCAAATGACAATCATTCGGCATAATAGTGGAGATGACACATGGACAGGGAAGGGGCATTTCTCTCTCAAACAAACTAGCTTACCTACCATGGACAAGGTATCTGAAAATTTTTATGACGAATGTGACATCTCACTCATAGTAGAATACATTAAAAAAAATTGGTCAATAAACTGTAGAGCACATAATTTAATAATTAATGTTTTTTATTCTCCTCTTATAGCATATCCCAAAACAAGGCAGAGAAACAGGGAACCAAAAATTCCAGACAACATAAAAGATTCAACCACAACACCAGAAAAGATAAACTAGAGAGCGGGAAAAAGAACCCCTCTAAAACTGCAAATTGACCACATTAAATCCAACTACAAGAATTACCTTATTCATCATATTCCACTGTCCAACTTGTGGCAAACAATCTTTTTCTCTGCCGGTGTCATGATATTTTAGCTGCAAAAGAACAAAAAGATCATATATGTAGATTAACATTTTGGAATTCAGACAGAAATCTCGGCTTTAATAATAAAAGAATTAGGATACGTTACCCATGGTGCTGGAAGAATACGAGCTTCAACGGAAGCAAGCTTCTCACTTATCTTAATTCCAAACTCTTTTGCATATGGATCATTGTGATATGCATTATGACGTACAGTCTAAAATTAAGAAAATGTTAAGCATATTTAACAATGATCCATCTGAAAGCTGGATAACTAGAACTGAATTAGGCTTTAAAGATAAAGTTCCAAGACCTGCATAATGTCTTCCTCTCTATCTTTTGGCCGTTGGCATGTAACCTTGAGCAGAGCAGTTATTTGTCTTTCATTAAGCCTTTTGGAATACCTCTGGCCTTCAACAATCTTACAAACCTGAATCAAAATCATTTTCAATGCTAAAACTCATAATACATATTGGGATACACAACATAAATTAGCAATACTAGAATATTCAACCGACAAAATGAAATATAAGTAGAATCATTACTTCCATGGGTAGATAGTTAGGTCTCTGCTGATTCCCTACTTGAAGACAAGGCCACTGGGTATGTTGGATAACAAACCCATATGTTTCATAGAAGTACTCGACCACTGACTTCATAGTACCTCTTTCATCAACCGGGAAACTAATACAAATACAATTAGTATAAGTGATGAAGTTCAATATATACAAACTTAGTCATGCAAGACTTTTCAATTCAAGTTCAAATATTACTTACGTTAGCTCCCGTGTTGCTTGTGATGTCAAACCAGAAATGCGATATTTTCTGCGCATATTCCCACGATGTGTCACTTCAACCTTGACACCTCGAAGAGCCTTCTTTATCTGAAATCACTTAGAAAAATTAAAGCACATCTCCTCCAATAGAAATGGCATTACTATGAAAAGTCATAACATAACAAAACTAGGTAAAAGAACAACTGGAAATAGTCCTAGCCCATGAGCTTGTTGATTAAAATATCATGACCTATGCAGTGAAAAGCATCCAACCTTCACACGGTCAGCATCAGATAATGGTCTGGATGACACATCGCGATTGAGAAGTTGAGTCACAAAATCAATGACAGGCAAGGGCTCTATGAAAGCAGTAGATGACATGTCTGCATCCATCGTGAATGGTCACTTAACCGAAATAACACATGAAGGGCAAAACATAAACTAAAAAATAATTTCCATGACTTTCATTATCAAAAACATAAAATGCAATGAACAAAGAGTGGGGCTCAATACCAATATTAAGGGAGAGTCCCATTTGAGTAGGCCGGATACTCTGATAAAAGCCACGCCAACTTTCCAACCCCTCACCCAGTGTCTGACGTCTGCCAAGGTCTGGAGAGTAAAATGATCGGGCCACTGGACAATACCTAGACGATATAACAACAATCTCATTCATTAATCCAACCCAACAAAACTAAAAAAACATAAAACATAGGTGTACAGTAATATTTATGCCTTGAAGTTGGCAATTCGCGTAATACAATATCCAGAACTTGAAGGGCTTCTTGAGGGGCATCAGCCTGTCTGCCTTGCAAAAAGAGTCCAAGATGGTGCAGATCAGCACGAGCAGCAAATTTGATTACAACTTTAAATTCTTTTTCCCGCCTGCACCAAGAGAAAAAAAAATCATCAAGAAAAATGAAAAGAGCAAATAGCACAAAAAGAAAAATTCAAAGAGGTGAGGGTACGGCACCTTTGTCCTCCGGATCCATCTTCTTCATCAAAAAGAGTTATTCTAAACTCATTTGATATGAAAGGAAGGGGACCAGCCGTATATAAACTTTTTCTTCCATCATAAGCAGGAAGCCGATCTCCAAGGTGCGAGACCCTATATAATTTCACTAGCTGTTCCATAACAGCTCGGTTGTAGACACGCGAAGTGACTTCTGGGGTAATGGTAACCTAAATGCAACAAAAACCTGTCAGTGTAGAATTAAAATATAAAAATATATATAAGAGAAAAACAATAGAAAATATATGAGCAGCAGTAAATGCCCACATCATACTGATGAAGATCTTTGTCTGGTAACTCGGCAAAGAAGTGGTTAGCTTTAACAATACACCTTATGCCAGAGCTACCCTTTCCTGGTCTCAGTGGGAACCTCATGGATTTACTAGAGGGTGCAGGTTGAATTGCTTGGCTTTGAGAAGATTCCTGTTGAATGGAAATTTGTTGAAATTGTTGATCAATTGTTGAAGTGTCAGATGGGTGGGAGGAAGAACTTGCCACAGATGAGACTGGCTGAGTCATCCCTCCTTGATACTCTGGGGTTGCTTGGTGCAGCTCGGGAACTGGTGGCCTGGATGGTCCGCCAGAAGAAGGTCCTCCCCCAATGCCACCACCACCCATGCCTCCGCGATTACCACTACCATAGTTACTGCGCCCACCTCTACCCCTGCCTTGGTATTCAGGAGGTCCTCCATAGTGCTGATGTTGAGATATTCCTCGGCCACGACCACCACCGCCTTGACCTCCACGTCCCCCTTGAGAACCCCAACCTCTACCACCCTGGTACCCACTCCCACCATGTTGCTGTTGGCCGTCTCTCCTTTCACCTGATCGTTGGGAGCCACGACCACCACTGTCTTGATACTCGGAACTTTCGCCACCAGCATCAGTCCTCTTCTTCCTCCCCATGATCACTACAAGAAAATGGAGAGCTAAACCTGACAAGTTAGAATTGATAAATGATAAACCTGACAACTACAAGACATACTTATTGTTGACAATAGACAGAAACAAGCGAATTCCTAATGAACAAATACGTATAAAACTATAAAACACTAATAAAAAACCGAGATACACCAGCAATCCGAGTAAAAAAATTTCCCTACTGTAAAACAGAAAATAAATTCATATTTCCTCAATGCTTGATCTCGGCTTTCTTCAAAAAAAAAAATAATAAAGTAAACTAAAAAATATCTACCCGGAAGTTTTTGAAAAGAAAAATCAAACAAAGATCAAAGAATTTAACAGTATTTTCTTCTCGGTAAGACAGTAAAAACTGAACAGAAAATTATAAGCGTTCACTTGAGAACCGGCAGCAAAATAAATGGTAAAATAGCGCAGAGGCCAAACCCTAACGATATAATATAATTTTCAGCCATAGTATCGACACCAAAACAACCAAAACAACCAGAAAACCCTAAACGTGGCACAAGATAATATGTTTTAGGAGACGTTCAGAGTAACTAAAACTCGGTAAATCGCTAAACACGATCTATCGATCTCACACCGACGGAAGAGGAACAAAGTATTAAAAAAAGCGCAAGGAAAATCAGACTCAGAGGGAAAGAAAGGGAAAGATCCGTTCTGAAAAGAACTCGCAAAGCAAAGACCACTGAAACATAGAGTAGATCCAGAGATAGTTGAAGAAGAAGTAAGCAAGAAATGAGAAGGTAATCAAACAGAAAAACCAATCGCATTGAGAAATAGAAGAAGCAAGTAAGGAAAGCAAAAACCTAAAATGAAAGTTAGTTGATGATTAACCTTAGACGAGCAGGTAGCCGGAAAATCGCTGGCTGCGGTGTGATGGAAAAACGAAAAAAAAAAAAAAAAGAAGAAGAAGAAGAAGAAGAAAGAAGCAGAGAGGGACTGAATCGCGTCGCCTAGCTTTACAGAACGAGAGAGCCAGAGAGGGTAATAATAAAAAGCAGCAGCCAAAAGAGAGAAAGCCCTTGGTTTCGCCTGCGCCTCGCCCTCCTCTCCTCTTACTCTTAAAACACACTACTTTGTTACTTTCACTTGCATTTGGAAGGACACCCTATAATGCTCCCCACACCCTACATATAAAGCACCGGGTAGGTCTTCGAAAAAGACAACTCCATCCCTCTCCCCTAAAAATATGTGAATATATATAATTAATTAAAACCAGAACCAAAACCAAAACCAAACCCCCCATTTTAAACAATTTTGATTATTGCTAAAGCCCTCTCCTCCTCCGTGGCACTATATCAAGACAATGACTGGTCTACTCTCTTACGTGGCATGTCTTCTGTGTTGCTTATGTGACATTGCCAGAGTGGTGGTGGATCCATCCAGTAAATCCAACGGAACGGGACAACGGCGTAAACGGGTTAGTGGCTGAAGTTCACATGATTGGCCCCGACCCCTCTTCATACCACCACTACGCCACTATCCCCTGCGCCCGTTTCTATCCGTTTCCCAATACCTCCATCTCCTCTCTACTCGCTCTCTCCACTTGCCACCTGTCCAACTCCTCGCGAGTCATCTTCACGCTCCGGCGTATCTCCCCTTCCATTATCACTTACCCCTCACCTCACCTCCCGATAAATTAATAAAGGTCAATTGAATTATTATTATTATTCTAAACAGTTTTCAATCAGCCTAATTATTGATATTAGCAACTAGTTTCTATTTTTTTCCTCTCTTTTTCCAACTTTTATAATTATTTTTTTTCTGGATTTTCTTATTTTTCTTTTCTACAAAAATTTACTGTTCTTTCTCGAGGTTTCTCCGGATTTGACCAAAGATGAACCAAAATTAGTTGGCTGTTTGTCTATCTTATTTGACCCTTTATTTAAATGATTCACCTTGTAGGACCATTTCGAACACGTATTTTTTACTCGAAAATAATGTATTTAGGTAAGTCAAATCTACAATGAAAAATTATATACTGACCGATGCTGTTGGAAGTTGGATGAATTTATATACCCTTAAAAGTTAAAAACAACGATTGGCCAATTTGAAAATATTACATATTTTAAGTAAAGGAACATATTTATAAATTATATATTTAAAAAAATAATAATAAAATATAATATAAATTATTAAAAGTTAAAATACAGATATGAACCGAGGCATCATGGAGTCCGCCTGTACCATGAATCTTTGCTATTACTGGGGGATTCTTATTTTTTATTATTCATTTTCTCCTTATTCACATCACATATATCTTATTGTAGTAAACTAAGGTAATTTACCTGATCTTCTTCTTAGTGTTTGATTGGACGTTATTTAATAAAAATGAAAGTTTATGCTAAAATGAACTTGGGGAATTTACTCACGTTATTTAATAAAAATGAGGATCTATACCAAAATAAACTTAAGTAATTTACATTATCTTCTTTTCCATTGTTTGATTGGACAATATTTAATAAAAATGAAAGTTTATGTCATAATAAAATTAGGTAACTTGCATAATATTGTCGAATGTTTGATTTGATCCCAAGATAACAAAGTTTATATGGAATTTTCTTTACATAAGAATTATTTTAAAATTTTATATTTATTAATTATGTCTTATGATTATAAAAGTTTGGAATCCAGTTAACCTATATTTAAATTAGACCAATTTGATAACAATTTAACCTATTGCATAATCATTTCGATTGTAATTATATATATATATATATATATATATATATATATATATATATATATATATTCCAATTTCTCTATTATCATTTTGACCCATCTCAAAAAAAAAAAAAAACAATTGGATTCTCAAATAAATTATTTTTAAAAAAATCGGCTTTGATTTTTTAAAACATTAGTAACGAGTATATAAGAAAACACAAAAATTGATGGGCTAAAATGATGTTTATGAGCTTAAACAAATTTTAAAACAAAAAACTAAGGTTGATAATTATCTAAGCTCATTTTCGTAGATATTTGATTTTTTTATTGTTTTTGAAAATTAAGTCTATAGACACTATTTTTACCTCTAATTTTTTCATTTGTTATTTATTTTTTACCAATGGTTAAAAAAACCAAAAATTTGAAAACTAAAAATGTAACTTTTAAAAACTTGTTTTTGGAATTTGGAATTTGGCTAAGAATTCAACCATCACAATTAATAAAGATGGAAATTATTGTAAGAAATATGGAGGAAATAGGCTAATTTTCAAAAACCAAAAAACAACAAATGAAATAGTTACCAAATGGGTCTTAGTTTTTAGTTTTTTATTTTCAAAAAAATAAATTCATTTCCTTTCCATTGTTTACAATATTCTTCGTATTTATTAAGTAAAAAAGTTAATTTTTAGCCAAATTTAAAAAACAATAACGAAATTTTAAAAACTACTCTTTTTAGTTTTCAAATTTTGGATTTGTTTTATTTTTCAAACAAAATATTGATAAATAGAAGTGAAAAATAGTGTTGGTAGTTTTAATTTTTAAATTCTAAAAACAAAAAAATTAAGGCCCCGTTTGGTAAACATTTGTTTATTTGTTTTTGTTTTTCAAAATCAAGTCTATTTCATTCACATTTCTTACTATATGATTTGCATATTTTTTAAGTACGGTGGTTGAGCCAAATTAAATTAAAAAAACAATTTTTTGAATGCTACTTTTTTAGTTTTCAAAACTTTGCTTGGTTTTTTAAACCATTGGTGAAAAGTAGATAACAAATGAATGAATTTGGAGGTAGAAGTAGTGTTTATAAGTTTAATTTTCAAAAACGAAAATAACAAAATAAAATAGTTACCAAATAAAACCTAAATGATTATCGAACAGACGCTTAATGAACTTTTATGTCATACAACCTAGATGATTTTGGCTATTCCAAAACAAATTTTTAATGACTATTTGAGTCCGATTTAATAAATTTGGATAATTCTTCATATTAAAAATATGCTTCACGTGAAATTATTAATTGACCGCTTAAATTTCTATTTTATGGAAACTAATTGCTTATTTATTTTTCAATAATTAAATACTTATTGAACAATGATGCTACAAATTTATATCCAAGTAAAGACAAAATGTCACTATTATTTTTAAGGGTCGCTTCGATCACATATATTGTTTAATGAGAATAGATATCAAAATATATAAGATTTGAATGTTTGAATTTTAAATATATAAGATATTTAATATCTGTGTTTAGATGTACAGGATAATTAATGTCTGAAAGTTAAATATTCAATAGTGTGTATATAAAAACTAAAGGTAAATAATTACTTAATTAAATACAAGAGATCAATCAAACTTAACATTAATTAATTTATTGTTATGCTAATTAATTGTTTAATTAATAAAAATAAATAAATACAATTAAATTTGAATGTTTGGATTTTAAATATCTAGAATAATTAATGTCTGTGTTTGGATGTGTAGGATAATTAATATCTAAAAGTTAAATATTTGTATTCAATTCAATAGTGTGTATATAAAAACTGAAAGTAAATAATTACTTGATTAAATGTAAGAGATCAATCAAACTTAACATTAGTTAATTTTACTAATTAATTGTTTAATTAATAAAAATAAATAAATATTTTTAATTGAACATAATTAAACTAATTACTAAAAATAATTAAATTAACAAGAGCATTGATAATTAACCATAATAATTTATATTAAGTAGTTAAAATAGCATAAAATATTAATCGTAAATATAATAGTTGTATTTTATTAAGTCTAAATAATATATTTAAATTTAATAATTAATTAAAATTAATAGTAATGAATAATTGATATTAATTTATTAATTAATTAAGCTATATTTGTACTCTTCATCTCCCAACATACAAATCTCACACTTTATAGTGTATTATGGATCTTAAAGTTCCCTGAATAATAATATCTGGGTGTTAAAAGTGAAATTATGTGAAATAAACAAGATATTAAATGTCTGTTTGAAATTTCATGGGAAAACCGTGAAACAAGCTAGACTTAATGTGTCATTTGGATAGCAGATATTATTTATTGGATATAGATATTAAATATATGGGGTTTGAATGTTTGGTTTCATATATCTGGGATAATTAATGTTTGTGTTTGGATGTGCAAAATAATTAACGTCTCGAAGTTAAATATTTGTGTTCAATTCAATAATTTATATATAGATCAAACTAAAAGTAAAAAATTACTTAATTAAATGTAAAAGATCAAATAAATTTAACATTAATTAATTTATTGTTGTGTTAATTAATCATTTAAGTAATAAAATAAAAAATAAATAAACACTCTGTAATTAAACATAATTAAATTAGTTACTAAAAATAATTAAATTAATTAATTAGTTAATTAGAACATTGATAATTAACAATAATAATTTATATTAAATAGTTTAAGACGTCATAAAATGTTAATGGTAAAGATATTAGTTGAAATTTATTAAATCTAAATAATATATTTATATTTAATAATTAATTAAAACTAATAATAATGAATACTTGATATTAATTTATTAATTAATGAAGCTATATTTTTATTGCTCATCTCACAGACATATAAATCTCGCACTTTTGTGGGTATTAAAAAACTTATATCATATGAGTTTTAAAGTTTTCTGGATAATAATATCTTGGATTTTAAAAGGTGGAATTCTCTAAAAAAAAAAAAGAAAAAAAAAGAAAAAAAAAGTATATTAATTGTCTATCTAAAATTTCATGAGAAAACCTATGAAACATACGGGGTCTAAGAGGGGAAAAAATGTCAAACTCAAACAACTTTAGGTTAAAACGTTAGAATTCTACATACCAACTAATTAGAGTGTTCTAAAAGATTCAAGTGACAAATAATCCCCATTATTTCATTTTTGAAAACATTAAAAGTTGCAGCATAAATAACATTTTGTATATTTTCTTAGACTTTGTGTATGAATAAATGTGCTGAGTGATAACATTATTGACATCCAATAATGGTGTGAATTTTTTCAACTTTAGAGTAATGTAACCAACTCAACTATAGTCTATAATAATAGTGTGGTTGTTGTCGTTGTAAATGGACACCAAACTTAGACTAAGCACAAAGTGTAGTAAGTAATAATTTAACCTTAAAATAATTTGTAATATGGTTCAGATTTTAGTTTTGTAAATGACTATGATATTAATAACCAAACAACTTATAATAAAAGATAAGACAAAACAAAAATTATCTCATAAACAAGTCAGAATGCCAAGAAACAAAAAATAATTAGTCACAGATTTTATGGTTAATACAAAACACCCAAGTCACTAATACATGATTAGAATTTTGAGTAAAAAAAAATTTGTTCTACTTTGTTCATCCGCCCACAAATAAATTTAGCCATATTTAAACCAACCCAAATTATTTATTAAAAAAGAACAAATGTTTGATTAATAACCATGATAATAATGATAATGACTTAGTTATAGTAATATTCTATCCATTAGACAAATAGTAAATAAAAACTATAAAATTTTAGATAAATAAAAGAAAACGATTTTTTTGGAGAAAGATAAAAGGTAATATAGATGTATCCTGGATCCACATATTTCTGTGCATCCCACTTTTATGATTCACACTTAAAAGAATTAAAATACTTCGAGAAAAATGAGAAGAATCTGTCGTATATCAATTTATGATTGGATAATTTGGTGTGATGCTAGGTTAGCAACGGAGCGGGACAGGGGTAAAGGGTTCCTCGTCCCCAATGGAGGAATCTACCCTCATCCCCACTTCCGTTCCCGCCATTTGAAGGCAGGGATTTCCCATCAGGGAAATGGAGGAATCTACCCTCATCCCCATTTCTCATTTTGTTTTTCTATGGGGATGTTTTTTTAAAAAAAATTTCCTAAAATTTCTTTTGATTTGGACTTGGACACTTTAATTGTACTAAATTAAAAACCATGTTTAAATGTAAAAAGCTAAATACATACATATATACTATCAAACACATATACTTTATATGAGGCAAAGAATCTATATGAGACACGTATCGGATACCGATACTTCCCAGATACATATCTGACACGCGATTCGACATATCTATTTCTATGTGTACCTTTTTTTTAAAGAAAAAAGACAAGAACTCATTTAATCTTTCTCAATTTAAAACTAGACAACCTATTCAAAAAACCCCCACTACTCGAGTCCAAAACTAAAAAGAAAAAAATAAATAAAAGACTAAACTCTAGAATCATCTAATCTTCATCTTCACATTTGAGTCCCCACAAAGTCCACCAAAATATAAACCATTTGGATATTTTCAACAATTCAATAAAGAAGTTCTTCGTTTATCTTCATATTTCTCCCTATAATCTTCTTCTTATTTGTAATATGAGTCACTTTTCTATTACATTTGATTAACTATTGTACTTCAACATATTAGATGTTGCTTTTTTTGTATTGTATTTCAGTGTTTGTATTCTATTTTGTGTTATTGTTATTAACTTGTATGCTAAATTTATCTATATCCTAGATTTTTTTAAGAAAAAGAAAATGTATCTTCAATATACCAGTACCCTCTTTTTTTAAGAAATATATATATATATATTAAAAATATATATAAAAAAATGACGTATCTTTAGACGTATCTGTATCTTAGTTTTTTAGAAATTGGCGAATCGCCGTATCTGATCATATCCGTATCGTGTAATCGTATTTGTATTGCTTCATAACGCGCGCGCGCGCACACACACACACATATATATAATCTAATCAGGGTCGAGGCCAGAACGAGAATACCATCTTGTCTTCGGACAGGGACCCTAATAAGATCCTCGGTTTGACCCCTATTCCCGATTAAACTGAAAATTTTCTGCCTCGATCGGAACCGTGAAGAATTTTGTCAACCTTAATAAATATAAGTGCTACTCAAAATGTACTTAAATATTTTTCAAAAGAAAATAGGTTGATTTTAAACCACTATAAAAGGAGTTAATTATTTTTTTCCCGTAAAAAGGAACACCATTTTTTATTTTATTTTTATTCATTATTAATATTTTAATATCGTGAGGTTGTAACAAAATATGTGATTTAGTATATGATTTAATGAGTGAAGACAATGAAAAAGGGCAAAATGAATATGGTAGGGTGACCACAAATAGAAGGTCTGGAATTCATGAA
This sequence comes from Benincasa hispida, assembly GCF_027475165.1. Taxonomy (NCBI): domain Eukaryota; kingdom Viridiplantae; phylum Streptophyta; class Magnoliopsida; order Cucurbitales; family Cucurbitaceae; genus Benincasa; species Benincasa hispida. The sequence continues at coordinate 60,441,620 of NC_143485.1, forward strand.
AATTACTCAAAACAAAATTACATGTGAAAGTTGAGCTAAGTGTCATTAAATGAGCCTATTTACATACAGCGCCATGTGTTTGAGGAGGAAAAGCAAACCAACACTTTACAAAGATGCTGTTGGATGAGGGAGCCTTGATGGAAACGTATACAACTTTTTAGGAGTATACATGGATTGAGTTGAGTTTGATGGAAAGTGTTTTTTGGATAACTCAAAAATTCGGATTGGTTAGATTGACAACCGAAATGATGCAAATTAAGTTACCAACCCAACCCAACCCTTAAAATTTGGATTGAGTTGGATTGGATTGTCGTGTTATAATTTTTTTTAATAAAAAATATATAAATTTATATAAAATCTCATAAAATTCAAATATTAAATATCAAATATCTATGATATTTATTGCAAACTTTAAATAAAGACAAATATCATAACAATTTTAAAAAAAAATATTAAAAATTTAGGAATTAATCAATACAAAATAATTAAATTTTAAATTAAAATGATATATATATATATATATATATATAATTCGGGTTGGTTGGGTTAACTCAAATTTTTTTAACCAACTCACAATCCAACCCAATAAAAATAGAAAAATTCAACTCAATCCAATTTAAGAATAAAACTAATCCAATCAACCTTTGAATTGGGTACTCCATAATTTTTGGGTTGCCATATTGTTTTAATACCCCTACGGTTTAACTCATAAATTTAAATAAACGTCCAATTAAATTACATCTTCTCCATTATTTGCCCTCTTTTAATTTTCTTGCCTTTTGTTCTAATCAAATTAATTCCGTACTCCACTTTACGTGAACATGCATTTTTTTTCCCGTTTCATTTATTAACCATATTTCAAACCAAGCAAATAGTTTTTTTTTTTCTTTCTTCCAAACAATATTGTATATTGAAAATCACAGTAGACATAATCGTAAATTTACATTTAAATATGAACAACATTGTAAACTAGGTTGAAATAGACGCAACATTAATTATTCTAGAAGTTTCTATTAAAGTATGTATAATAGACTTTTCTAAAATTATGTTGAAATATGTAAAGGTATATTTCAAAGAAAAGATCTAGAAATATCCTAGGGTTTGTTTAGGCTCCAAAGAATTTTAAAATTCCGTTTAGATAAGGATATTCTCATAAAATTATCTAGAATTAGTTAGATCTAAGAAAAGTCTAGAAAAATTCTATTCCTTGAGCTCCAAGGATCTCATGCCTATAAATAGGAGATGTAGTCTCATATGTAAGCAAGTAAAGTTAGAGAGCTATTATAGAAAAGTGAATGAGTGTCTTGAGAGTAAAGAGTAATCTCTAAAAAATGTCCATCTGTGTTCTTTCTTATATAAAAGTTTATTTCCTCCAAAATTATCTCTCTTCCTTTTATGCAAATTTATTCAACAAGTGGTATCAAAGCCAAGCCAGCATAGCTTATTGTAGTGGAGCTTTTGAAGATCGAGTACAGTCTGGGACTGTGAAGCTTCTTATCTATGACACAGTTACTCATAGAGTGCATTCATCACTACATGAGACTCCTTGAATCTTCTCCCCGACAAACTTAGCTCACTAGCTAAGAATCTTTGCCCTGAACTAGGCTTGAAAGGTTCAATCCATTATGAGATTATTAATTTGGATTATTTGACTACTAATAAGGATCATCTTTTAAATGAGAAAAAAGAGAAAATATATATAAATTGTAAGGAGAAGATGATGGGAGACCTTCAAATTGTTGGAGGAATCAAGAAGGTCAACATTCAAAACTACAAAATATGGTCCACTTGCATGAAGTCATATCTCCAAGCCCAAGACTTGTAGGATGTTGTGGGAGGCATTGAAGTCAATCCATTTGAGGATGCTGTTGCTTTGAAGAAATGGAATATCAAGGAAGGTAAGACCATGTTTGTAATCAAAACTGCAATTAATGAAGAAATGTTGGAGCACATCAATACAACGGAGATACCAAAGATAGCATGGACACGTCTGCTTCACTTTTTCAAAGAAAAATGATGTGAGATAACAATTTCTATAGAATGGGCTTCTACCCCTTACTCAAAGGGAGATGACTATTAACCAATACTTCGCCAAGGTAAAAACTCTATGCCGTGAAATCTCTAAATTAGATCCTACTTCCGCTATTTCAGAATCAAGGATGAGAAGAATTATTATTCATGGACTTAATCCTGAATATAGAAGCTTTATTGCTACTATTCAAAGTTGGGCAACCCATTCTCTAATTGACTTAGAAAATATGCTTGTAATCAAAATATCAAAAGAAAGTAGGATCAAAAGGAGGAAGAAACTCCAAAACCCTCTCAAGTAGGGGGAGTTAGTAAAACTAATAAAAATCACGAGTATAGAAAAAATGGTGAATGTTATAACTATGGAAAGATAGGCCATTGTGCTAGAGATTGTCATCGAAAGAAAAAGGTAGCAGAAAGCTGAGAGCATCAATGAAGAAGAGTGGGATGCAGAGGCATGCTTTGCAACAACAGTCCACATCCAATGTGGTGGAGAACGAAGTGTTGGCTCTCCATGCAGAAGAGGTAAATTATGAAAATGATTGGATTGTTGATTTAGGTTACTCTAACCACATGACGAGATATAAGAGGAAGCTACAAAACACATCTTAGTACAAAGAAAGTCGAGTTGTAGTCACTGCAAACAACTGAAGTTGCCAATAATCCACGTTGGCAAAACTATGATAATTCCTCATTCTAATTACAATCAAATGGAATTGGAGAACGTGTTATCAGACAACTTTGTTGTATTTGGACCTCATGGTGTCAAGATCTTAACGTTAGTGGTACACTATTGATGGAGGGACAAGGAATGGACTCCATCTATATCATGTTACTAGAGGGCACCTACGTGGATAAGCAAAAGCACCCAAGGACAAAGTGCATTGTTTCTGTTGGTGGACAATGCTATACATCGAGAAATGTTACAGTTGATGAAACATTGTCATGGCAGGCACCCGAATCAGAAAAAATACCTAAGGATGAGAAGACTTTCAAAGAAGGAACAAAAGAGGAGATAAGCCAAGTGCAAGAGACTCCAATGGAAGGAGAAGAAAAAAATGACGAAGACGAGAAAGAGCAACTAAGGACACTGAGTCCTTGGCATGGTGGTGCACGTGATCGAGAACTACAATTACGGAGATTAACCAGACAAAGAATACCAAATTTTAGGTATACAAATGCAACATTAGAAATATTTGAAGAACCAACGACATATGAAGAAGTTTCACAAAATATCCAATGGAGAAAGGCCATGAAATAAGAAGTGGATACATTGATAAGACATAGACATTGGGACATAGTGCCAAAAGGCTCAGAGCATCTAAGCTTGCAGAGTTTCAAGAATAATTCGAGACGATGGAAAGAGCTAGAATAGTTGGTGTCGAAGGGGAGTTGAAATAGAAGCAGCACTTATTATTCTAGAAGTTTCTATTGAAGTATATATAATAGACTTTTCTAGAATTATATTGAAATATATAAATATATATCTCAAAGAAACGATCTAGAAATATCCTAGGGTTTCTTTAGGCTCCAAGGAATTCTAAAATTCCTTTAGATAAAGATAATCTTATAGAATTATCTAGAATTAGTTAGATCTAAGAAAATTCAAGAAAAATCCTATTCCTCATACTCAAAGGATCTCATGCCTATAAATAGGAGATTTGGCTCCATATGTGAGCTAAGCAAAGCTAAAGAGCTAGTGTAGAAAAGTGAGTGAGTGTCTTGAGTGTAATCTCTCAAAAGGGTTCATCTTTGTTCTTTCTTAAATAAAAGTTTATTTCCTCCAAGATTGTCTCTCTTTCTTTTGTGCAAATTTCTTCAACAAACTGTGATGCGTTATTACATGGAGAATATATTCATACTATCAATCAAGTTAAAAGTTGCCATTCATAAATTTTCATCAAGAATATACTTTACAGTCATGTTCATGAAATGACACGAGGATTTTAAAATTTGTGTATGTATATAAATACAAATCTATGTATATAAATACATCGAGTACGTTAAACGTGACCAAATGACCCATCATTTGCGAGTGTGAGTGTATAATGTTACTGCTTTACCTATTTGCTTAAATAGATCCCAAGACAAAGTAAGGTATCATACATACCAATACAAAAATACAATTACATTGTTTCATGTCAAATATCTCACCAATATCACTTATGACAGAAAAAAGCCCATATTTTCCAATGACATGATGATTTTTTATTATGTCGTTTAAAATTAGCTTATATGATCTATCATTTGGATAATATTAATTCATTTATCTGTCATAAGTTTTGCATCTTCTTTTATTATGATTACGTGAATAGATGTATTTTTAACTAGTTTATAAGCTTCCAATTTAAGGTAGATTGAACCGTTGACCTCAAAGTTGATAATATATATTTATTCTAGTTAAACTATTCTCTTTTTGGTATAAGTTAGGCTGTCAACTGTTTTGTGGCATTGTTTTAGTATAGTTGTTTGTATAGATCCTATATGTTAATTGTTTGGTTTGTTTGTATAAAAAAAAAAAAAAATGAAAATTGTATTTGTTTTCTACAATTTTTTATTCATAGTTTTTATATGTATGTGCGACATTAGCGATCTCCGCCAATTTAAAAATCAAAACAACTTTTTATGGTCTCATTTGATAACTATTTGGTTTTTTGTTTTTGTTTTTGAAAATTATGTCATACACTACTTCCACCTCCAAATTTCTTTTATTCGTTATCTACTTTTTACTAGTGGTTTAAAAAATAAAGCCAAATTTTTTAAACAAAAAGGTAGATTTTAAGAATTCGATCATTGTTCTTAAAAATGATGCAAATCATTATAAGAAATTGAGAGAAAATAGACTTGATTTTCATAAATTAAAAACAAAAAATAAAATAATTATCAAATGAGACTCTAGTTTTCAAATTTTAGATTTGATTTTAAAAACATTCCTATAGTATAAACAACAAAACATAATAAATAAGTGTTTATAGACAAAAAAAAAAACAAAAGATCAAATAATTACGAAAAGCTTTAGAAAATAAAATTGATTTTGATTTGTTTGTTAGTTACCAACAAAATTGAACCTTGATTGTGATTTGTTATCAACTTATCATTTTATTTGACTCTATACACCGCCAAATATTCACGGCTAAATTATACACTGAAGAGAGAAAAAAAATTAAAAAATAGTCATAGACTGTGTTGTATATGTTATGTAAAGTTTTAGAAAAGAATTTAATTATAAAAGTTGAATAGTAGACTTTGATTTATGAATAAGAGAGTTTGAAAAAAAAAAAAAGTCACACATGACGATTTAAAAAGATCTTGATCCTTCCTAAATTTATTGGATGATTTGATTGCACTAATTTTAAAGAGTGGGCAACGGGGCGGGGAGGGTCCCCTCCCCGGCCCTATGGAGGAAATTCCCCCATCCTTGTCCCCACCAAAACCCCTATTAGATCCCTATGGGGGCGGGAAATTCGCCCCTTCCCGTTTCCCACGGATCCTTATTAGATCCCTATGGAGATTCCCCATTAAGTTTGGGTTTGACTTTTGGGCTTAAATTTAGAATTTATATTCGATATTGGGCTCACAATAATCTATAGTATAAATTTTAAATATATATTTATAAAATATTAAATATATAAATATATAAAATCGGGGTCAGGGATTAATCGGAGTCGAGGTCGGAGATTAATCGCGGTCTGGTCGAGGCAGGGATACCATCCCCGTTCTCGGCTAGGCCCCGAAAAAATTCCTCGATTTGACCCATCCCAGTCAAATCGGGGATTCCCCACCCTGATCGGGATGGGGCCCGCGAAGAATTTTGCCAACCATAAAACCAATGATATTTTATTGTATTTTATTTCTTTTGAATTTGATTATTTGATTATTCTCTTAGTTTTAAGCTTCAATTTAAATGAAAATATTATATTTTTCTATTTTCGTATAAAAAGATTTCGTACAAACAAGATAATTTGATTATGCTCTTAATTTTAACCATTTGAAATTTTAATTTAAAACAAAATATTATTATTTTTATGCATACATGAACTCTTAAAACTTATTATTGTTTGTAGATTTGCGTTTATTTTGATTTTACAAATTATTTCAAAATTATACCAAGATAAATTAGTGCGTACTTACAACAAATTCGAAAAGAGAAAAAAGGGAATAAAAACTTGTAAAAAATAGTAAAATTTATGATAAACCCCTAAGCTCATTGATATGCATTTACAAAAATTAAAATATGAAAAGAAACTACAAAAAAAACACTTTCTTCTTTTTCATTTTGACGGCCTCTAAATTATTTGAAGTTCGAGAAATTTCTTGAACTTCAAAAGCAAGACGTTTTCTCCACTTTCTTCAATATGTAAGGATATGTGTGCATAGAAAAACTGCAAAAGCATACAAAAAAAATTACATTAAATAACTCTATATGTTTTTACAAAATTGAAAAGGGATTTTTTTTTTTTTTTTTGAAAAGTGAACAAAATTTGAAAAAGAGGACATATGTTAAACAAAAATGAAAAATAAAGAGAGAGGGGTGATATCTTTTTATAGAAGATAGATACTTACAATAGAGAAATTGAACTTCGAAAAGAAACATTGGAAAATAGGTTGCTATTAATAAAATAAAAAAAAAAAGTCTACAACAAAATTTCTAAAAAAGAAGAAAGAAAAAGAGAGGAAAGAAGATACCAAAGAAAATGAGATGTTGAAATTAGTTATTTATAAGAAAATTTAGATCTCAAATCATAATTTTATTTTATTTTATTTTTAAAAAAATCTTTTATTTCATGTGAAGTAGAGATTATCAGAGATAATATAAGAGATTAGAGGATAAAATATAATTTGTTTTTAATTTTTTTCCCTTTATTTAAGGTGAAGTAGATATTAAAAATAAAATATAAATAAGATATTATGGATAAAATAAGATTGTTTTTTAAAAAATTCGTAGAGATTATTAGGGATAAAATTATGTGATTTTTCTTAAATGATTTAAACGTGAAATTACGTAACACATGCATATGATTATAAATTAAAATGGATAAAAAGGGAAAATCAAATATTTCTCCTCATAGCCTATTTTAGATAGTATAAATTAAAGGTTTGTAGCATTGATTTTCGTCAAAAATTCTAAAAGTGTATACTCTAAAAATAGTTTTGAAAGGTTTTGTCCAAATAATATCAATATTTTGACAGAATAAAAATATTTTAAAAATATATTTAGCATATATGTGCACACACATACATACACCACGGTGAAAAAAAAAATTGGTTTTTATTTTCGTGTTTTTTAAACATGAAGAACAAAATTAATTATCAAACTCTATAACTAGTAAAATGCCCAAACAATGCCCAAAAGATTTTTTTAAACCTACTTATTTTGAATTCCTTCCATTATATCTATAGTTTTCCATTTTTAAAAAGATTAAACTTAACAAAACTATTCAGATCTTTTCTTTTTTTTCATTTAGTTTAGCGGGTAAATATAGTGCTCACAAGAGAAATAGCAAATTTTAACTTTTTATTTATAAAAATAGCAAATCAATATTTTATTAATAAAAATGGAAAAACGAATTATAAATAAAAAATAAATGAATCTATAAAAGTCTAAACTAACCTCAACCATACAAATGAGATTGCAATTGACTTATTAAGAAATGTTTGTAATTAAAACAAACATCTAGAGATTATAAGTGTCTCCATGGGCCAAACTTTGAGCATTGCAATGACCTCTTCTCCAACCAAGTTGTCACCATCATCCTCTTCAAAATCGACTCCTCCATCAACAACGTCAACACATCCAATTTCAATTTTGTCTTTATCCCTTGTTCTGTCGGACGTGGCTACCTCTCCTTTCACCAAAACTTCACCACCAGCTTCGACTTCGACACCTTCTCCATCGACTTCATTTATTGCTCCTTTAAAGGTACCAATGATCACTCTAGTTCCATCTTCCTCTATCTCAACTCCTCCGGCATAGGTGCCGCCGCCGACCTTAACCCCTAGCCATGGTGCTATCGTGAATAGAATTACTATCTCATAATCTATCATCGTAGCCAAAATTTCCTACACTCTACTACTTTAAATGCAATTGATCTGTCTTCACTCTTCACTCTACTCCTTTAAAAAATCCATTGACACAAAGAAAAAGATTGGGAGATGTGCAACACAGTTGGGTTATAATAACTTAAGTTTTTTTTAACAAAAAATATTAACTCACATTATATATATATGTGTGTGTGTGTATATATATATATATATGTATGTATGTATGTATTTGTATATTCAAATATATTCAAATATGATAATTGATTGTATAAAATTTTCAAACTAAATAAAAAGTAAAAATGTAAAAACATAATATAATTTGAAATTTAAAAAAAAATCAAAGAAAAGTGATTTAGGGTTAAAGAAAAGTGGGAATATGTGAGTGAGAGTGTATTTTTTATAAATTGGATATTTTCTATTTTGCTATTCTTCCCAACCAAATCTTTAAAAAAGTAATATGATTCAAAATTTTAAAACAAGATTAATTAATAAAAATGAGACGTTTTCTAATATTTCACGTTTAAAACAAAATTATAGTAAAGACAATCATAAAAACAATTTAAAAAACGTATGATTTAGTTATGATTACCATAAAATCTAATATAAATATGAAAGTTGGTTAGGAAAACTAATATAATATAAGATTTAAAAATTTAAAATAAGTTAATCATAAAAATAATTTACAACATACATGATCTAGTTAGAATTAAGTGAAAGTATAATAGAAATATAAAAAGTTAGTTTAGGAAATGATTTAGAAAAATTCAAAACTTTTTTTTAAGATAGAAGATAGTTGAGATACAAATTTAATTATAAATTTGATAAATGAATTACAGTGGTATTAAGAAAGGTGCATAATTAATTACAGTGGAATTAAAAAGGCGGGTGACTGTATTTTAGGATTAACGGAAAATCGGTAATTTGCTATATTTCAAAAGGATTATGTAATTTGCTATTTCTCCAAATGAAAGTGTAATTAATACTAAAATTAATAAAATAGCAAACTAGTTTGAAAAAAAAAAAAAAAAAAAAAAACTTCAACACTCCTTAAGCTCGTGCGCATCGCTAGTTTCAACTTTGTGACATTGCGATAGCAGCGTTGCGACGCTGAAAGGCAGAGTGCCTCTATTTTATGTGTTTTCTGCTCCAAACTTGCGCCGAACACCTCCATTTTTCTCAATCTCTTCAGCAACACTTGCTCTTTCGATCGACACAGACTTATAGACTTGAAGCAAAAATTAAATGCCCAAAAAATACAACAAACCCTTATATTTTAATCACATTAAAAATTAATCTAAGTGCCAAATTTGAAACATCCAATTATGCAAACCTTCATTCAAAATGCAGATTTAAAACCCCACCTCTAAACTCATTTTTGTTTAAAAAATACGAAGAATGAAAATGCAAGATCCTGGCTCTAATACCAATTGTTGGGATAGAATCCAAGCGTGTGAACGTCTTGCATCTCGTTAACCGATTTTTTAAGAAACAAAAACAATGTTCTAAAACAGAATATAGAAGGATAAACACATTATAAGCATGCTTTAGATGAAGGAAAATAAGAAGGAAGAACTATTCTTATCTATGGAAATTCACAAGCTCCTAGAACGATCCTATCGCTTTTCCAACGAACACGAATTCCTCGAACAATATTGAACACGACCACGAGAATAACCTTGTTATTCTCTAGGATTCAAATAGAAGAATAGGTGGTATCTAGCTATTGGAAGAGAGTGAAGAGGAGAAAACTCTTTGGAGAGTGTATAGAGGATACCTTTTGTGGCTAGGATAAAATTGCCAAATTAAATGTCACCTTGAAAGGGCCATAAAGGGGCATATATATGACCCCTTCTCTAAGCCTTTCCCAATTTGCCATTATGCTCAATTAATTAAATAATGTTTATTTAATTAATTAGCACATTAATTAAATAATCATTTGTACGTTAAATCCAATTCAAGGTATATATTTAATTAGCAAAAATAAATATTTATACGTTAAATTCAATGTATAATTAATTAACAGAAATTAAACATCTATACATTAAATCCAATTTAACGTTTATATTTAATTAACAAAAATAAACATGCATGTTTATTTGCACCACCTCTCTATTAGTTTAACTAATTAATTATTCATGAATCTAATTCATTTGAATTAAATATTTGAATCTCATTAAAAAATTTATCTCTAACTTAATTTAAATTATAGATCACATCTATAATCAATTTCATATAAATCACATTAATATACAATTTCTTTAAATAGATTTGAACAATTCAAATAATTCCTCTTTAATAGATTTTAACAAGCTAACAAGGAGACCTAGTGGATTTGTAGATCAGAAGCTTCAACGAAATGAGATTATTGGCTAAACTCATTAATCAAATTAATCAATATTCGTTAACTGTGGGTACACTCCACTAAAGACCCACAACTGCGCTGTGGGCTCTTCTCACTGCAGATATATTTATGTGTCCACGGATATAGACCAATAACAATAAGTTAGTCCTTCACGAGTGTTCGTAACGCCAATTGGGTCAAATTACCGTTATACCCTTGGGTTACCTCTGACTCCTTAAGTACCAGTGCTCCTCTAATGAACAATATGTTTATGGTCCAACCAATAAACAGAAACTCCTCTCGGGTTAATGAGAAGGTAGGGCCCTCTGTTCAAGTCCCGGAGATACCACTTAAGGGAACACTCATCTATTTACCCTGAAGTCGAGAAGGAGTAAATTCCATCTTGTATTATTATATTCCCAGCTCTCCACTCGGTCTTGTCCCCAAAATGGTAGGCATGTTGAGTCGGCGAACTTGCTACTCTCACCCATACAAATCAAAGGACAATCCCTCGTGAACAAGAGTTCATAATACACTTAGGATTAAGATTAAGTTACCTAAATCATCCAATTAAAATAGGAATCTAATTAGTTAACAATGGTACATCTAATGGTTATTATTTTGCAATCCGATCTTATGCAAACTCATCACATAGGATACCCTAACTCGTATGTCACATTTACGAACGCATTAGATCATTGTGTTTGTATCAAATACATCTAACAATTTTTACTATGAAAGATTGCGCCACTTAGTTTTGTAAGATGCTTTTAGAGTACGACATTGGATTTCATAGTTTAATTGAAATCTATTATCGTCATGCCACGTCCTAGGTTCGGAAGGGTAACTTGGGCGGGATGTGACAACCACTAGCTTCGGCTTTGGCTCCTTTTCCATCGACTTCACTTATTGCTCCTACAGAGCCACCAATGATCACTCCACTTCCATGTTCTTCTATCTCAACTCATTCGACACAGGCGTCGTCGCCAATCTCAAACCCTAGCAATGGTGCTGCCGTAAATAGAATTACTATCTCATAATCTTCATTGCGGTCGTAATTTCCTACACTCTACTACTTTAAATGCAATTGGTATGTCTTCACTCTTCACTCTACTACTTTAAGGAAGCCATTGACACAAATAAGAAAATTAGGAGATGTGTAACACAGTTAGGTTGAAATAACTGAAATATTAACTCAGATTGTGTGCGTGTGCGTGTGCGTGCGAGAATCTTTAAAACAAAAAATAATATGATATAAAATTTTAAAACATGGTTAATTAATAAAAATGAGATGTTTTCTAATATTTCATGTTTAAAACAAAATTACAGTAAAGACAATTATAAAAACAATTTAAAAAATGCACGATTTAGTTATGACTAACATAAAATCTAATATAAATATAAAAGTTAGTTAGGAAACTAATATAATATAAGATTTACAAATTTAAAATAAGATAATCATAAAAATAATTTAAAAAATAGATGATCTAGTAAGAATTAAGGGAAAATATAATAGAAATATAAAAAGTCAATTTAGGAAAAGATTTAGAAAAATTCAAAACATTTTTTTTTAAGATAGAAGATATACAAATTTCAATTATTTTCAAATTAAATTACGAAATTTGTGCCATATTTTTTTGTATCGAAAGAGACATTTAATTCCCGATGAAAATCTCAAAAGAAATCAATAGAGTTCGCATTATAAATTTGATAAATGAATTATAGTGCATTAAGAAAGGTGTAGAATTAACTATAGTGGAATTAAAAAGGCAGATGAGAGTATTTTAGGATTAATGGAAAACCAACCCACGTGTTTGTCACGTAATTTGCTATATTTCAAAAGGATTATGTGATTTGCTATTTCTCCAAATGAGAGTGTAATTAGTGCTATATACTTGATTTTTTCGTAAAATATTGCCCCAATGTTAAAAATATAATTCTTTTGATTCTCAAAAAATATATTTAAAAATAAAATGTGGATTTTACATAAAAAACCATCTTTGGCCATGTATTTTCATAAATGTCTTTAAATTTGATTTTTTTTCAAAAAAGTCTTTTAGTATTTTTTGGAAAAATTTTACCATTTTTTCATTTATTTAATATGGTTTATATATATATTTCACTATTAAAAGCTACCTTAATGACGAAGAGAAAAAATATATTTATTATAGAGAGAGAAAATATATTTATATAATCATTACCATTTTTTAATTGGAGCAAGAAAATGTATTTATTGTAATTTTTTTCCATCTTCCAATTTGGAGAGAGAAAATTCATTTAATAAAATTTTATTTTCTATTTACGTTGGTTTTCACATATGAACTTATTGGTGTTTTTGACGGGTTCATGATTATTTTAAATATACTTTAGAATATTTTGTTAAGTATTTGGAAATATTTTAACAAATATAGGAAATATACTACCTCTTATAAAGTAGAGATTGATTCAATGCTTGACATAAATGACATAAATCACAGTATAAACCAATATATGAAATATACCATGGAATATAAATCTTCATAAATTTCATTTACATTATAGTATATATATCATATATACTACTTAGGTAATCAGAAATCACAACAATCAAATTTTGTATATATAAAAATTAGAAAAAAAATAAAACTAAAAGTTGAATAAGGTCAGCTGTTCGTCTGCTTCGAGTTCGCCGCCGCTGTTCATCCGCTCAGAGTCCACCTTCGCCATTTGTTCACTTCGAGTCCGCCATCGCCATTTGTTCGCTATCGTCGTTCGTCCACTCCGAGTTCGCCCACGTCGTTTGTGTTGTCCTATGCTCGTTCCGTTGTCGAATCACCCAACATCATCCGTCTCCCGCTTGCAACTCACATCGACAGAAGGAGAAAAGAGAGGGAGGGGGAAGGAGAAAAGAGAGAGGAGAAAGAAATGACCTTGAAGCATGAGAAGAGAGAATATATGCATGGAGGAGAGAGATAATATATATAAAACGTAGATGGGCTAAATTGTAAATAACCGCTTATATTAGTGAAAATAGGAATTTTTTTTTCTTTTGTAAAAAATGAAATGTTGAGTTTACTTTTAAGACCTGTAGAAACTCAATTAAAATTTAAAATTTTATATATTTTTGGGAAAACAATGGTTGTAGTGTCCTTGTCTATGTATTAGCATTCCCAAATTATTGTTGGTTGCAAGGTTTGGCCCGTTGGGCTTACACACTGAACCTCCCAAGGGCCCCATGTACTATGGTTTGGTACTACCGCTATAATTTTAATTTATTTATTAACGATTTTCAATTCATTTGTGTCAACAAGACTTGATACAATATATATTGTATCCAAAAATTTTCAATCAACAATTGCAAATTACATCATTATAGTTTGAAAGGGATTATAGTACTAATTGAGTTGGAAGGTTTGGGGTCATACTTTAATGTACTTTAAGTTATGTGTAACATGTGTTTGAATTCAGATAAAAGATACAAGTCACAATTAAAAAAAAAAAATAATAATAACAAATGTGTAGTAAGTCATATTCAACATTCTACATCAAGAAAGATATAATATAATAGATGTTATCATTTAGATTTCCATAGTCTGTTTTTGTATTGTGAGCTTGTGGTTTATAAAAGTTTAATCTATAAGTAAAACTTGGAAGAATGAATTTAGGTAACTTTAGTTGGATTGGTAAGTGTGTAATTAGGATCAGTAAATTCATCTATCCAAATGTAAACTTGGCATTTAAAAGAGTTTAATAATTAAGTTATATTTATATTTTTTTGACCATATGCGGGGTGAGAAGTTCAAATCTTAGACTTCGAAGTTAATAATAATTTAAGTTCATGTGAGTTGGGTTATATTCAGGTTCGAAATTGAATTATATTTATAAGTCACCCAATGAACTACAACTTTTTATTCTTCTCCGATGTCCAAACCCTTTAAAAACCAACGAGAAAGGAAATGACTTTCCAAATATAGTGGTAATTTAAAATAAATTAGTTGATGTATATTATATGAGTTCAACTAAAGTTGGCAAAAATCAACGCGGGTCCCTGCTCCTATCGGGGTGGGGAATCCCCTTTTGACCGGGGATGGAGGTCAAACCAAGGATAAAAAATGAGTCCCCGATTGGGGACGAGGATGGTATCCCCGCCCCATCCTTGACCTCGCCCCAAATATTTTTAAATTTTTTTTTAATAATAATAACATTAATATATATATATATATATATGTATGTATGTATGTATGTATGTATGTATGTATGTATGTATGTATGTATGTATGTACTACTGTGTTATTTTTTTCACTTTTTTTTTTACTTTTTTTTTTAAAAAATTTATTTCATAATATAATTATATTAAACTTTTTATTAAATCTAAAATGTTTTCAATTATTAATTTAAATAAATAAAATAATAATAATACCTTGTTATATTAATTATTAAAAAATTGAATATAAATACCAAAATTTAATTGTTTTTAAATATATAAATAATTAAAAATAAAAATATAAACGAGAAAATTTTCTCCATGGGGACCCGCCCCCAAAAGGGGATTCCCCGACCCCGACTCCTCAAAACGTGGAATGGGGCGGGGATGTGGATTATAAATCCCCACGGGGATGGGGATGGGGAGTGCATTCTCGACCTTGCCCCCGTCCCGTTACCAACCCTAAGTTCAACCAATGTGGAAGTGAGAAATTAATCATCAACATTTGAGATGATAATTTATATTCTTATTTAGCTATACTCGATTTGACAATATAAATAAAGTTTTAGCACACTAAAAAAGATAATTCTAATGCTTCTAGTTTATTCTGCAGTGATGAGAAAAAAAAAAAACAATAAGTTTATTTCTCCAACTAAATTTTATTTCTTGAAAGTAATATATGTTATTTATTAGGCATTAACTGTGGAGGTAAGTTTATCTAGACGGTAACGAGTATGCTTCATTAAGATCGGAGGTTTAAATTGTGTATTCATTTATTGTAATAAATAAAATGCTAGACTATAAAAAATTCCCATGAATCTTGTATTTTTTTTTTTTTTTTAAAATATCTTTAATCTTTTAAAAGTTTCAATAATATCCTTAAATTTTCAAAAAGATGTTCAAATACAATTTTGGATAGAATTTGCTAGTATTTGTTTTTAAAAATACTATAGGAGTACTTTAAAAAATTCAATAATAACCTTTAACTTAAAAAAAAAAAAAATAAAGTTAAAAAAATTCTTTTGTCATTATTATGTGGACTGAAATAAGTGAAATGAAATGAAAAATACCAATGACTTCCCAAATATACTGGTTTAAACTAAATCTGATGATTTATATAAAAAGGTATATGACATGCATATTTTCTGTAAGTTTGAGGTGAAAATTTAAACTATCAATATTTGAAAGGAAAAAATTTAGGGGAGTTGGAATTCTCACGTGACAATTTTTTTTTTTAAAAAAATATTTTTTGATGTGTAGATGAAAGAAACATAAAATCAAAGTGCCCCATACTATTGCTCTATTAATAATAATATGTGAAATCCGGACTTCAATTTCCCTACTTAAGCAGGTGATTAAGGGAACTAACTAAGTGTAAGTTAAATCCTATGTTGAAGAGAAGGAAATTTCTAGTGTTGAATAGATTTCATTTGCTTTGAGTTAAGCCTTTACTAGTGAAAATTTTTAGTGTTAGGAAACATTAATCACATGCAATGAGGTTGAATAAGTAGAGGTAGGGGTGTTCAAAAAACCCCATAACCCGATCAACTGGACTACCCAACCCAAACCGTAAAGGTTGGGTTGGGTTAATTTTTTTTTTAAATCTTAAATCTGGGTCGGGTCTCGGGTTACTCCATTTCAGGGTCGGGTCGACCCGATCCGAATATATATATATATATATATATATAAAAGCAAAGAGAGAGAGTGAGCCGAATATTTTTTAATTTTTATTATATATATATATATATATATATATATTATAAAAAAAAAAACAAAGCAGAAAAGAGAAATCGAAGAATCCATCGTATTTGTCGAAATGAAACCCTCGTCGTCGCCCTCGCCGCTTCCGATCAAAATGATAAAAAACGAAACCTCGCCTCTTCGCTCGCCCTCGCCGCTTCCGTTGAAACGAAATCCCTCCGCTTCCAATCGAAACCCCTTCGCTCGCCCACGCATCACGCTTCCGATCCGGTCTCCCCCAGTCCCTTTGCTTCCAGTTTCAGTACTAACTCACGCTTTCGCTTTCGGTACATTTTTTTGGTACTTTTGCTTATCTATTTAATTTTGGGGGTTTTATTTGGGATTTGTGATCCTATTTTTTTATGTTTTTCTAGACATTTGTAGAGATTATTGTGTTGTCCACAAAATATTGATAGTTTTGAACGGTAAATTATTAGAGGTTTCATTTGTTTTGCTGTCCAAATTTTTTTTGTTCCATTCAACCGTGATTGATTAATAAATTAATTTTTATTCAATTCGAACGTGATTGCTGTCCAAGTTTTTTTTTGTGCTATTCAATTGTAAATTATTAGAGCTTTCATTTGAATTGTAAATCGCTATTTCATTCAACTGTGATTGAGTAATAAATTAATTTTTGTTCCATTCAAACGTGATTGCTATCCAAGTTTTTTTTGTGCCATTTAATTGTTCCATTCAATTGTAAATTATTCGAGTTTTCATTTGAATTGTAAATCGCAATTCCATTCAAATGTAGATTTATTACTAAATTAATTTTTGTTCAATTTCGCAATGTCTTGAGAACAGTTAGATTTTTCAAAGTCGTCACAACGGACATGGAATCAGACATTGCTGAATCACCATTTTCAAACTTCCCCGTGAGTAAAATAATTTAATTTTTATTGTGTACATATATTATTTATGTGTGATTGATTGATGATTGATCTTTATACATGAGTTGTTATGAGTTAATTGAGAAGCTAATGTTTTTTTTTTTTTTTTTTAATTGTATAGGTAGGTGTAATTAGTTGTTTACTAGATTCATTTATTTTATAGATGGACAAAAGTAGTGGTAATGCAAGTGGAACCGGTAATAATGAAATGCCTCCTCCTCCTCCTCCTCCCCCTCCTAATGTTAACCAAACTCCTAAAAATATACCACCTCTACCTCCCAAGTCCAATCGAAAGAGACCAACCTCGTCTATGGAATCATTTCACAAAAATGGAAGCAAGTGCCAATGATGGAGCTAGGTGCAAGTGTAACTATTGTGGTAAAGATTACGCATGTGATAGTAACACTTTTGGAACTAGTACTTTATGGAAGCATTTAAGAAATCAATGTAAAAAGTACCCATATAAAGAAGAAGAAAAAGGACAAACCACCTTAACTTTCGTACCTTCAAATGATGGAAAAGGAGCCAATGCTAGTAATTTTGTGATGACATTGTTTAGCCAACAAGCGTGTAGACTAGCATGCGCTAAGATGCTAATTATGAATGAGTTGTTGTTCAAATTTGTTGAGACAGAGAGTTTTAGACACTTTTGTAGTGTTTCGTGTCCTAAGTTTGATGTTCCATCGAGAATCACAATCGCTAGAGATGTATATCAACTTTATCTTGAGGAGAAAAAAAAAGTTGAAATAATTTCTAGTTAAAAGCTCTCAAAGAGTTTGTCTTACTACCGACACATGGACTTCGCTACAAAATGTGAACTTCATGGTCATCACTGCACATTTTATTGATTCTGAATGGGTTTTGCATAAGAAGATTTTGAGTTTTTGTCAAGTTGCGAATCATAAGGAGGAGACTATTGGGAAGATGCAAGTTCTAATGATGTGGCTATTTCTTATGTTAAGAGAAGACTTAAAAATTGGAAATCGGTTGTTTTAGATGGAGAACTATTACAGATGAGGTGTTGTGCCCACATTATTAATCTTATTATGAATGATGGACTGAAGGATATGCATGATTCTATTGTCAGTGTTCGTAATGCTGTGAGATATGTTCGATCATCACCTAAGAGAATGAAAAATTTTAAAGCTTGTGTAAAATAAGAAAAATTCAGTGTAAGGCTCTTGTTTGTTTAAATGTGGCAACTAGGTGGAATTCTACTTATTTAATGCTTGAACATGCAATTAAATTTGAGAAAGCTTTTAGAACTTTAGAGGAGGAGAAAGATTACTCAAATTTTGTTGATTACTTCGAGGAAGATGACCGTGGAAATAAAAGATTGGGACCCCCAAGTACATCGGATTGGTTAATTATAGGTGTGTTTATTAAGTTTTTAAAAATGTTTTATGAAACCACCACAACGATAAGTGGTTCTTCATATGTGACTTCTAATATTGGTTATAAGAAAATCAATAAAATTCAGTTTACTTTAAACGAATGGAGCAACAATACCAACTATGTTATAAGTATGATGGCTATGAATATGAAGACAAAGTTTGATAAGTATTGGGGTTCGCTTGAAAAAATAAATAAATTGATGTTTGTGGCTATGGTTATTGATCCTCGATACAAGTTAAAGTACTTGAATTATTGTCTTTCCAATGTTTATGACAGTGATGTGGTTAAGGATATGGTTGAGAGTGTGAAATTATATTTGTATCGTCTATATGACTTTTACAAATCACATAACAGTTCTCCTCGAGATAGTCATAGTACCAATGATTCTCAACAATCAAAGACTGTCACTATAAATGAAGATGATCATGGGATAGACGAAGAAATAGATGATCCGTGGATAACTTTTAAGAGATTGAGAGAAGAAGAAAGTTCATTGGAAGTGGAGAATGATTTGACTTCTTATTTGTCTGACAAAGTTATACAAGATAAAGATGATTTTGAGATATTGTACTGGTAGAAAATGAATGGCTACAAATATCCCATTTTATAAAAAAAATGTTCGAGATTTTTTGACAGTTTCGATATCTACAGTCGCTTCTGAATCTGCATTTAGTATAGGAGGGAGGATTCTTGATTCCTTTCGAAGTTCTTTGACTCCAAAAAAAGTGGAGGCCTTGATATGTACACAAAATTGGATTCGTGGTAGCTCAGTGTTACTAGATCTCCATCCAGATCTTGAAGAGTTAGAGACGTGTGAAAATATTGAGTCAGGTAATTAAATGATTTTTTTGTACATATCTAAATTGTTTATTATATATATCTAACATGTATTATGCTCAAATAATTAATATATTTAATATTGCATGATTTATTTTGTAGAGAGTCCATCATCTTCTGTTCTTTTGAAATAAGGAAATGGATTTGGAGCATAATGATGATTTTAATAGTAAGTTTTACTACCATAAGATCAAATATTATTATTACTTATAAATGATCCTCTTGGTTTAATGTATTTGTCGTTTTTTCAGGCATTGAGAATGAGAAGTGAAAAGACCAAAGATGAAGAAGAAAACTCACTCAAGTCATTCGTCATGTCTCATGGTGTATTAGTGCTCTTGAATGTTATTATTGAACTTGGAGCTTTTGAATGTTATTATTGAACTTGGAATTTTATGTAATAGGCCACTAGTCATTATTAAACTTGGACTTTTGTTTCTATTTTGAATATAGACTTGAATATTTTGAGTAGAGACTTTGAACTTGAACATTTGTATTGAATTATTTAAGGAAGTTTCTTTTGAAGTTTATATTGAATTTATGGTGGTTGTATTTTAATGTAAATGTTAAAATTTCGCATAAATTACAATATTACATGTTTTTTATTATTAAATTTTTATTAATTGGTAATATATTTAGAATTAGTTCACTTTTTTAATTATGGAGGTTTATTGCCCTACACAAATCAAATTGTTCAATAGAACGGGAAGTAACGAAAAAGAACCGTCAAAATTCAAAATGAAAAAAAAGGAACTAGTGACCCAACTCGACCCAACTTGAAAATTTTGGGCTGAGTTGACCCTTAAAAATGAACCGATAGGGTTCATTATTAGCCAACCCAATATTTTGGGTTGGTATACAAAATTCTTCAAACCCGACCCATGTACACCCATAAGTAGAGGTTTAAAAGAGATTAAGCATTGAAGCAAAGCCAACCATGCATTTGTGAGGTTGGATGCATGATTGGCCGAGACGTTGGTGAAGGATCTCATACCGAGAGTTCCATGAGCGTGTTCAGATCGCTTCGATTTCACAGTGACCAAAACACAAAAGATATACATTCAACACTAACATTTATGCATATAAACCTAATTATCGGCATGCTCAGAACACAATGAATAACAGGGAAAGGGTTCATACCAGTTGAAGACTCTCTTCGTCCTTTTGAACCCAATGCAGCGGAAACCCTCCAACAGATCTACCAACACCCAGCGGGTATGTCGACTGCAACAACATGATCAGTACGAACACAAACATTGCAGCGAGGATGACACCACCACTAGTGAAACCTGGGTATCCTTGGAGTGAAAACCCAAAAAGTGGGCTTTGATGAGTTTGGTAGAGGACAGAGAATAATGATTCGTGTAGACGATAAGCAAGTGGGAGATAATACAGTGTTATCGTATAGAAGAGCAACACGATTGTTTATGAAAAGCTGAACGATTGTTTAGGAAAAACGTATATGATCGTTTAGAGAAATAGTGAGATAGATGATCGTTTAGACGAAAGAGCTTCTATCGTATAGGCTCTCGCGATCGTTTCACGAATTCTTTTGGGCGGACGAAAATTATGAATGCCCGATATGAAAAATGAAAACTCTTTTCATTTTTATCCCGCCGGTTACCATAACCAACGTTGCCCACTACCCACGTCCAAACGTGGATGAATTAGTTAATTAACATATAATTAATCAATCAATTAATTAATAAATATAATCATATTATATTTATATCCTATAGTTTGATATCACATATCTATTGTAGAATTTTCTCCTCTACTTGATATAAATCATATTTATATCTAATTTCCTCCAAAATAATGCATCTCATACATTTAGCCAATTATATCATATATAATTGAACTTCCCCTTGTCAATTTGAACATTTCAAATTAACCCAAATACTGGTTTCGACTTTATCCAAGCTACCTAGAGGACCTAATGGACTTGTGGCTCAAAGCTCCAACGATACGTAAATAGCTGACTAAACTCTTTAGCCATGAGATCCACCATCCGTTAATTATCAGTGATTCCACTAAAGACCAACAATTAAACTCTTCTTACCACAAATATATTTCTGTGTCCATTGGATCCTCTGATAAAAGAGTTTATCATCTGAACCTGAAGCTTTCTAAATTCATTTCCTAAAGCTTTTGAAGAAAAAGTGAATCAGAGCCATGTGAGGGAGGACAGTGATCACTATTATATAAATGAGGTAATAGCCAATCATGAGTACGATAACCCTTCACAGATGCTCGTAAGTACAATTGGATCAATTTATCGTTTTGCCTCTGAAGTTACATCTCACTCCTTAAGTACCACTGATTCCTCTAATGAATAATACAGCATAGTCCAACTATGTGTGAACACCTTTTAGGCCAAGAGAAAGTGTATGGCGCCACATCGTTCAAGCCCCGGAGTCAGCCCTTAAGGGAGCCATCTATCTACTTACCTCTGCCTCAGGGAAGGAGTGAATTCCATCTTGTGTAGCTGAATTCTCAGCTCCCAAATCAGACGAATCCCTAAAATGGTAGGTTTGAATCGGCGACCTGGTCACTCGCACCCATACAAATTAAAGGATCGCCCTCAATGGCAGGAGTTCCCAACTCACTCAGGATTGAGGTCATGTTACCTATGGTCATCCTAGTGAAGTGAAGTCTCTGTCATGAACGGTGTTATATAACGAGACATTAACACTTCGTGGTCAGGTCTTATACAAACTCTTTGTATAGGACGCCCTCGCTCGCATATCCCCAACATGAATGATCATGATTAGACCATCTGTGACAAGTCACAACACTTGTGACCATTTCACAAAGCGAGCCGCATCTGTAGCGTTACCAGGATAAGGTTTCTCTCCTATATCCATATACTACAGACCATTTTGGTTATCAGTCAAGACATGACCACTTGTATATCTCCATATACATGCTTGAGTCACATACAGATAACTAGGGATTTTATGTTTATTGGTTTGTGGTAAAACAAATAAAACAATTAACTGAGTAAAATACAAGATGTGAAGTAAATATCATATATTAACAACACAAGTGTTCATACATACTGTTTACAAACTACAGGACACGAGACTTTAGGGCATCAACCCCACAATTGGCAAGAGGCATTGCCCAAATTGCTCATGTGTTGAAGATGCGTGAGTGAGAGTGGAGAGAGCAAGATGTTGAGTGCAAGGCGCTAAGCAGGCGATCGTATAACAGTTAGCGGTAGCAAATGCACAGCGCTACGCGATGAGGTAGGCGATCGTGTAGCAAATGCGCGGAGCTCAACGATGCGCTAGACAATCGTGAAGATGCACGTGGCATTAAACGATGAAAAGTGATGCGCTAGACGATCGGGCTATACGATAAATGTGGAAGTTGGGCGATAACATTAAGCGTTGAGCATGCGTTAGACGATGAGCGTAGACGCTAGACGATGCGCGGGTGTTAGGTGATAGACTACACGATGGAACTACACGATAGGCCAAGCACTAGACGATGGGCGTTGCGCGATAGATGCATTGGCTGGGCGATGACGCTATGCGATGAGCGAATGCATTAGACGATAAGGTGTCAGCGCTACATGATGGAGCTAAATGATGGGCACGACAGCTAAGCGATAGGCTATGCATGAGATTGTTGAGAGCGAGATCGTTTACTAAACGATTGAGCTACACGATCGGGCATTGGTGCTAAGTGATGGACGCAGGCACTAAACGATTACAATGAGAGACAATGAGAGGGCTGGTTATTGAGCGACAACGAGAGATTCAATAAACAATGGAGCTAAGCGATGATGTGCAAAAGCTACACGATAGAGCGGTGTTGAGGCTTACGTTACGCAAGGTTGATGAGCTCATCCAGACAAATGGCTATACCAAGAGAAGGTTAGACTTGAGTTAGTAGAAGCTGGACGAATAAAGTTTCATGCAAAGGAAGTCTTATGCATGAGAAAGATAACTCAAGTAGATGAGTGGCATGAAAGTAGGTGAATGGCAAAGGAAGTAGGTGGTGGAAAAACATGGTGCAAACACTCAAAAGTAGGAGGTGTCTTGCGTTGAGACTTGGTAAAGATGGTAAGGATCGTTTCCTTTAGCCTATAAATACCACCACAAGATGTCTCTTCAATTCATAAACCAAATACTCTTCAAAGAATGTAAGGAAAAGTGTTAGAAGGTGAGTTTGGAGGAGACCATGCGTTGATCATGAAGGCCATGCGTTGGGAGTAAGATCATGCGTTGGTCATGAAGTTCCAAGAGGAGGAGATGCTGTCGGATAGTGAAGTATGGAAGCAACATCAAATTGAGACGAGAAGTTCTCCCAGAATACTCGTGCGTTTGCAGTAATTTCAAAGCCACCTGAAAGCTCTGAGAGTCAAGTTTTCAGGGTAGGGCTGCCAGAGAAGAAGCTTCAAGGAATCGGATTGAAGAGTGAGGAAAAGACAGAAGGGTCGAGCTATCGGGTAAACTTAGGCCAGTCTTGATGTTTTGATGATTCCAGCCACACCACGAGAAGTTCCGAGCTAAGATTTTAAGGTAAGTTTCCTAATAAATTTTAGAGAATTTTTTTAGAAGGATCTTGAGATAAGACTTAGAACTATGAATAATTTGATCTTTAAATTGAATATGGAATTTAGGGTCCAAAAGGGAGCCTGAGAAGACTAAGAAACTTCTAGAAAGGAAGATTCCTACCTTACCAAGGTGAGTGGTACTTTCCTTTAGGTCTTAAACATATCTTTTAGATTAAATTTTATATGCTTATGTTATGAATGGGTATCTAGCATGAGAATTAGATTATATGATCAGGATGGTCAGGGGGTCGATAGACCTTGTTCCTGAGCTTCAAATGGAACCTCACAGGATGGTCAGGGGACCGAGAGGTCTAGTTCCTGAGCCTGTGAGAGGAACCTCGTATGGGATGGTCAGAGGGCCGACCAGCCTAGCTTCTAAGCCCATGAGTTTGGAGCTATATGCACATAGGGAACAAAGGGAACACAAAAGATTAAGCATTTGTAATTAGTAATAGTTAACTATCTACTGTGTGTGTAGGTAGAGTTGAGACCAGACTCATTTAAAACGGAGGTTTGAGTATTAACCTCGTATTTATGATATGCTTGTTATTTATGAGTTGAAATAGACTCTAAAAGTTTCTTACCACTCACTGAGCTTTGTGAAGCCCATTCTGTTATTTCATGTTTTTCTTCCCAGGTAGCGAAAGGTGAGGAGTTCCAGAGTGCTGCTAAGGTCAAGGTCTGCCACAAGCCACAGTCACACTTCCGGGATTTTTAAGAGTTGTTGTTGTAAACTTTGTAGTTAAGTCTTAGAGTTGTATAAATGTTACATTGTTTAATAAAATGAGCCTACTCAATCAGTTATTGTTTATCTCCTTGACTTAAAGTTTACTGAGTGTAGTAAGATAGAGATGGGCAGTAGGTATCACAAAAGAGTGGTATCTGCAGTCCCTCACGCCTCCCCTCGAGCTCAGGAGGCGGGCTTAGAGCGGGGTGTGACATAATATGTAGTTTTATTCGCTAAGTTATGGTAAAAAAATTTGGCTATATGAATAAAGTTTAACACACTTAGAAAATTATAATTTTAATGTTTTTAGTTTAATGAGCAACCACAAAAAAAAAAAGGTTTATTTTATCGAATAAAGTATTGTTTGTTGAGAGAAGTAACGTTATATATCAAACATTGATTGTTAAAGTGAGTTTATTCATAGTAAGTATGTATTATTCCATTAAGATTAGAGTTTCAAATTTAATACCACACTAATTAAACAAACATTATTTAATTAAAGACATAAGGAAATCAATGAAGTTAAGGTTAAAAGTCACTTTTGTCCCTAAATTTTCTTAAAAGTAACCAGTTAGTCTCAGAACTTTGGTTTGTAATGACTTAACCCTTGAACTTTTAATTTTGTAATAATTTAGTACATGAAGTTTACTATGTAACAATTAGTCTTTATACTTTCAAATCTGTAACAATTTAATTTCTAAATACAAAGTTTACATCATAATAATAAAAATTGACATCAAACTTTGATAATTTCTTTTACATTAGGGACTAAATTGTTACAAATTTCAAAGTATGAAGATTAAATTGCTACATATTAAAGTTCAGGGACTAAATTGTTATAAAACTAAAAATACAAAGACTAAATCGTTACCTACCAAAGTTTAGGAACTAAGTTGTTCTTTTTATTAAAGTTTAGGGACCAAAAGTGTCTTAAGTATGAAGTTAATTGTTACAAGGATTGTTTTAAAATATAGAAAAATCAATCAAAATATTTACAAAATATAGTAAAATTTTAGACTTATCAATGATAGACGCTGATAGACTTCTATCAGTGTCTATTAATGACATTGATAAATACTGTTAGATATCTATCAGTGTCTATCAACGTCTATCATTAATAGTTCTAAAATTTTATTATATCTTGTAAATATTTTCAACAGTTTTACCATTTGAAATAATTTTCCTTGTTACAAATTAAAACATAGAAAATATTAAAAAGAAGTAGTCTCATATAAATGCAACTCCATCACACGTCCGTTTGAACTCCCACTTGCATTTAAAACCAATATTCATGAAAGATTTGAATGCTAAAAACACAATACTAATATAAAATCAAACCCTTCAAAAGTCTTGAGCAACAACAACACAACAAAATCCGTAGAGATTATTAGGGATAAAATTATGTGTTTTTTTAAAATGATTTTACGTGAAATTACAAAAGATATACATATAATTATCAACTAAATATGGGCAAAAGGGGAAGTCAAATGTCTCTCTCCATTGTCTATTTTAGATAGTATAAATTAAAAGTTTGTAGCCTTGACTTTAGTAAAAAATTCAAATGTATACTCTAAAAATAGTTTAGAAAGGGGGTCAAAATAATATCAATATTTTGATAGAATAAAATTATTTAAAAAAATTATTTAGCATATATATACACAAACATACACACACCACGTTAAATAAAAAATTGGTTTTTATTTTGGGGAATTTTTAAATATATAAAACTAGGCCAAACTATTTATAATTTGTAGAAAAAAAACATTAAAAATAGTTGCAGCCCAACCAAACCCAAAAATGATGTAAAATACAAAAAAGTCTAACCCAAACAAAAAAAAATAATGGAAAACATAAAACCGGATTAATTGACCCGATTTTCCCTCCAACGCTCATCTCCTCCAATCGAAGAAAACAAACGCTTCACCTCCCTCATGTCGTCTTTGTCAAAATTCCTCTTCTTCTTCTACTTCTTTTTTCATCATGCGGCTTCACGTCCTTTTATTTTTTTATTTTATTTTTTCTATTTACGTCATTTTCTTCCATCGAAGTTGCTTCATCTTCCCCCATTTTTTCTACTTAGGTCATTTTCTTCCATCGACGTTGCTTCAGCGACATTGCTGCTTTTTTTTCCCTCTATTTACGTCCTTTTCCGTCCGCTGTTCATTTCCATTCTAATCCGTCTTGGTCCTCTTCTTCTTTTTCTTAATCCTTCTTCCACAGCTGCTTCTTCTACCATTACATCAGTAATTAGTTAACATAAAAGGTATAACTCTTTTTTTTTTTCTTCTAATCAATTTATTAGTGATTATAGTTATTAAGCATAATTCTTGTTTTTGTTTAGTGGTAATATTTATTAATCCTAAATTTTGTGTACATATGATAAGCAACAACAAAAGAAAGAAAGTTAAAGGAGAAGAATCATCAAATAAACAAGAGAAGACAACAACTCAAAAGAGAGAGCAAGGGAAACTAAAACTGAAAGTATAAACAAATTATGATAGACATTGATAGTGGTAAATCACTGTCTATCAGTGATATGAACATTTTCTCATATATGTTTGATAGCTACTATAAACAAAATAGTATAAGTGTCCATATATGACATTAAGTATTTTATGTTGTTTATCATTCATACAACTATCAATGTATATACATTATGTTTGTTTCGATATTTCTTTTACAGTTGGTGTTTTTATCATTCATTGACTACTTACAACTGTTATGCTTTAGTATATAAAGAAGTACCACCACTATCTACAAAATTTTATGATTTGCAATAGACAGTGATAGAAGTCTATCAGTGATAGACTTAATCGCCTATCACTGTTTATCTAGAATTCATATTTCCATCACAGTCTATCGATGATAAACAGTGATAGAAGTCATTAAATGATAATAGTGAGTGATAGTTAACGATAGAATATAGATATATATCACTTGTTTATTGATGACAGTTGTATGTTTAAACAGGTGG
Source organism: Benincasa hispida (assembly GCF_027475165.1). Lineage (NCBI taxonomy): Eukaryota > Viridiplantae > Streptophyta > Magnoliopsida > Cucurbitales > Cucurbitaceae > Benincasa > Benincasa hispida. The sequence goes on from NC_143485.1 coordinate 60,469,344, forward strand.
AAAAGGAACATGAACATTAAACAATAATGCAAGAACAAAACAGACATTTGAAGATAACAATATGCATTTCATTAGATGTAATACACATTATAAAAAACCAGTTAGATGATAGGAATTTAAATACTTTTAGAAATGGTCCTTTCGGCAACTTTTTAAATATAAAAATTGAGAAAATGCCCACAAGATTCATAAACTACCTTCTAAGAATACAATGCATCACAAATAATCCAAATATCTTCGCATTTAACTTTAATGGGCATATAGTAGAGTTCGGATTAAAAGAGTTTTGTTTAATCACAGGTTTAAATGGTACTCAACTACCATCAATAGATTTGAAAGAAAAAGAACAAATTTTTGAACTTAGAAAAAGAGTCTTTAAGAATGATGATTCGATTGATAGAAAGAACATTGAGAGAAGCTTTAAATTCCTCTATGATTCATAAAGTGATAGTGTAAAGGTTAAGCCGACAAACCTCCTTTTCTTAGAGCCCTTTTTAATCCCTAGGTAAGGACACAATGTTGTTAACTAGAAACATGTTGACATAGTGGACAATGAACAAGAATTTAAAACCTATCCTTGGGGACGATTGTCGTATAACTTGACATATCAATTTTTCAAAAAGGCTTCTTCTACTAAAAAGGATTCTGTATGCATTCAAGGTTTCCCTTTAGTACTAGTTTATTGGGAATTTGAAATAATACCAAAACTTTCAGCAATAGATATTGGATTTGGAAGAAAAATTTGTAATAAAAATCCAAGAATAATATCATGGGAGTGCTTGCAACCTGATCATTGGAGAAATCTTGAAGAAAATATCTTTCAAAAAAATTATGTAAGTATTTTATATAATTTCTTAGCTTCATTTTTATTACTTACAATGGTTTCAAACAAAAAACAGATAGAATTCTATCACCGTCTATCAGCAAAAACAGTGATAGACATATATCATAAAAAAGCTTGTTAGTGTTTTCCTATTTTTAATCTAATGATTTAACATGTGTTTAAACTTGTAGTTTTGTGTAATTCCATTAGTTCCAACAGAACAAGAATCACAATCAGCCACCATCAAATATTTGATAGATTTGGAATAAAAGGAGAAGGAAAAGATAGAAAGAGAAAGAAAAGAAAAAGAAGAAATAAATGAAGAAAGATATTTAACTGGAGGAAAAAAGGAGCATGGGAAAAATATAATGGGGGAAATAGAATGTCACACCCTGCCCTGAACCCTCCTCCTGAGCCCGAGGAGAGGCGTGAGAGACCACAGATACCACCTTTTTGTGATACCTACTGTCCATCTGAACCTCTTTACTCTTAATAAACTTTAAGTCAAGGAGATAAACAACAAATGATTTAGCAGACCCATTTATTACAACAATGTAATGCTTTTACAACTTCAAGACTTAACTACAAAAGTTTACTCAACAACTCTAAAACCCCGGAAGTGTGACTGTGGTTGTGGCAGACCTTGACCTTAGCAGTACCCTGGGTCTCCTCACCTTTCGCTACCTGGGAAGAAAACATGAAATAAAAGAACGAGCTTCACAAAGTTCAGTGAGTGGTAAGCAACTTCTAGAGTTTAATTCAACTCATAATAACAAGCATATCATAAATACATGAGTCTGCTCTCAACTTCTATCTACACGCACGGTAGATAGTTAATTATTACTAATTATAAATGCTTACTCTTTTGTGTTCCCTTTGCTCCCTATGTCTTATATGTGCACATAGCTCCCCATTTATGGGCACAGAAGCTAGGCCTACCGGCCCTCTGACCATCCCATACGAGGTTCCCCTCTACAGGCTCAGGAACTTGACCTCTCGGTCCCCTGACCATCCCGTGAGGTTCTGCTTGGGGCTCAGGAACTAGGTCTATTGACCCCCTGACCATCCCGTTCACATAATTTCATTCTCAAGCTAAATTACTTATTCATAACATAAGCATATACAACTTACTCTAAAAGATATGCTTTAAGACTTAAAGGAAAGTATCACTCACCTTGGTAAGGTAGGAATCTTCCTCTTTAGAAGTTCTTTAGGTTTCTCGAGCTTCTCTTTGAACCCTAAATTTCATATTCAATATAAAGCTCATATTACTCATAGTTATAAGCCTTATTTCGAGATACTTCCTTGAACAAACATGCTTTAAAATGTCTTAGGAAGCTTACCTTAAAATCTTAGCTTAGAACTCCTCGTGGTTTGGCTGGAATTATCAAAACATCAAGACTGGCCCAAGCTTACCCGACAGCTCGACCCTTCTGCCTTTTCCTCACTATCCAGCCCGATTCCTTGGAGCTTCTTCTCCGAAAGCCCTATCTTGAAAATTAAACTCTCAAAGATTTCATGTGCCTTTAAAATCACTCAAAACGCATGAGTATTTTGGGAGAACTTCTCGTCCCAAATTGATGCTACTTCTAGGCTTCACTGTCCGACAACATCTCTTCCTCTTGGAACTTCATGATCAACGCATGGACTTGCTACCAACGCATGACCTTCATGATCAACGCAGGGCCTCCTCTTAATCTACCTTCTAACACTTTTTCTCACATTCTTTGAAGAGGATTTGGGTTATGAATTGAAGAGACATCTTGTGGTGCTATTTATAGGCTAAAAGAAATGTTCCTTCTCATCTTTTAAGGCCTTCAATGCAATACACCTCCTACTCTTGAAGTGTTTGCACCATGTTTTGCCGCCACCTACTTCCTTTTCCATTCACCTACTCTTATGCCACCCACCTGCTTGAGTTGTCTTCCTCATGCATAAAACTCTCTTTTCATGAATCTTTATTCGTTCATCTTCTACTAACTTAAGCTCAAACTTCTCTCGGTATAACCATTTATCCGGATGAGCTCATTAGCCTTGCATAACGCAAGCCTCAACACTGCTCCATTGTTTAGTCCATCGTGTAGCTCTTGCACATCATCGCTTAGCTCCATCGTCTAATGAATCTCTCGCTGTCGCTTAACATTTAACCCTCTCGCTATAATCATTTAGTGCTTAACTGTAACAACCCAGATTTGTACGCATACAGGAAATTAAATGTCAAATATTAAGGAGGATGAAATTTTATTTAAAGGGGTGAAAATTTAGAATGGGAAAAAAAATAGGAAATTTATTCACTATCCAAAAATAATGAATAAGAGAGTAGAATCAGGGAGGATTAATTGGAAGTTGGATGCTAGCTAATTTAGGAGACAACGGGCAGTAGATAACTTTTTGTTTGGATACTACTCATTGAAAGAATTGGAGGTGAATTAATTGCCCATATACTCTTAAAATTTGAAAGAGTTAAAAAGAGGAAGTGGAATCCACAAGCAGTGAACGCAACCATGCATGAAAACTAGCAAGATTGGAGAGAACATTGGAGAGAGCGAGAGTAAAGAGAGCGAGATTCTCAGTGAGACAGTAGGAGAGAGCGAGAGCAAGAGCGAGAGCGAGAGAGAGACTAGCGAGAGCGACAACGAGAGCCAAACCAGCGAGAAAGCTGGAGAGAGCGAGATTCTGAGAACAGAAAGAGCGAGATTTGGACAGAAGCATGGATTATGCGTTGAATTTGGCCACGATCTTATAGATTATACATGGAAAAACCCTAAAATTGAATACAAACAAAGAATGATGACGTAAGGGTAAACGTTAGCCAAGATTAGGTGTCTTATTGAGAGGAATCCTTAAACCTTAAGTAATTTTAAAGAAGCCACCTGTACGATGATTTGTCACACTGAGAAGAACTGAAAACTACTATAAATAGGACCCTTTGCCTGATGATTTAACCCATTCTCAAACAAATCTCAGTAACAAAGAATCGTGTGAAAAAATAAGTGTGAGTGAGGAAGTTCTGTGAGGTTAAAAGAGAAAAGCTCGGGTAAGGTGCTGCCCAAATTTCTGCCCAAATTTCCTTCTAGTTTAAAAAGGGAAAGCTCTACTGATCAAATCATAAAGAATAATAAGGAATAACTAGATCACAGTCAAGGTAAGTAGTGTATCTCACCCTCTCTTTAAATTTTCTATGGTAGTGTACCTTTATTATGTTGCATGATTATGTTAATTGTTATATTGCATTACATGTTTAGAACACGTTTCTCTACAAGGGACCCCATGCATTATGTTTGTTCACGATTACTTAAAATCAAGTTTTAATTAGGTGTAAGTTATGCTTTCAGTCTAATCTTACGTTTACGTTAATGGTTGATGTTGGATGCGACTCTGGCCCTGCTTGACCCGCTAATCATCAGATGGGTTAGTTTCTGCTGAATAGTTTCCGCTTAAGTCCTCATCTTCCTATCAGGGCGGAGAAATTTATGCTTCCAGAGCTGGCAGGGCATGTATGGTTGCACCCCTCCAGGCCTAATCTTACGTTATGTTTATGCTAGGGACTAGCAAGATATGTATAGTTGCACCCCTCTAGTCCAATATTACGTTTATGCTAATGGTTGATGTTGGATGCGACTCTGGCCCTACTGACTGCATGACCCGCTAATCATCAGATGGGTTAGTTTTCGCTTAGGTCCTCATCTTCCTATCAGAGCAGAGAGATTTATGTTGGAAGCATAACCGACCACCACATGTTATTATACGTTTTCGGTCCCAACCATATGTTTTCATGACATGTTGCTTGTGATAGTGCATTTGGACACTACCCTACGTGAGAATTACTTACTGGGTATATTATATACTCATCCTATATTTTTACAGACTTTGTAGGTAAGGACACAGTGTAGATGACAGAATTGGACGTCGCTCAAATGGCCAACCATCAAACTCACTATTATAGTCACATGCATTTTGTACCACCGCGCTAATGTTTTATGGATCCTGGTGTTTCGATAAATAAACTGTTTATATAGTTTTTCTGTCTAATTAATAAAATTTAGATATGTTCTTTGAAATTTTCACCAAAACTCATCTCATGATAGAAAAGTCTAAGTATGCATGTCGTAGCGGTCGGATCATAATGTGTAAGGATCCGGACGTTACATTAACGCCCTATCATGTAGCTCAATCATTTAGTAAACATCTCGCTCTCAACGATCTTGCTCTCAACGATCTCGCTCTCAACAATCTCGCTCTCAACGATCTCACACATAGCCCATCGTATAGCTGCTGCGCTCATCGTTTAGCTCCATCATGTAGCGTTGATGCCTTTCGTCTAATACATCTGCCTATCATCTAACGGGTCTGTTTATCGTGCAACGCCATTGCGCAACGTCTGCATCTATCGCGCACGCCCATCGTTTAGTGCTTGGCTTATCGTGTAGCGCCATCGTGTAGTCTATCGCTTAGTGCCCGCACATCATCTAGCACTCAACTTATCGTCTAATGCCCGCTCAACGCTTAACACTATCGTATAGTGCTATCGTTTAGCTTTCACGCTTATCGTCTAATGCTCGCACTAATCGTGTAGTGTCATCGCTTATTGTGTAGCTCTATCGTTTAGTGCCACCCAAAGCTACATGATCGTCTAGTGCATCATCAACGGTCGCTCAATTGCTACACAATCGTCCTCCCAGCTCTTTGCGCTCAAGCTTATCTCACTCTCTGCACTCTCGCTCACGCAGCCTCAATGCATGAGCAACTCTTGGCAACGCCTCTTACCACTGCTTTGGCCAACATGCGTTCAACCTCACAAGCTCATGCATGGTTGCCTTCGGCTTTATACTACACTTAGCCTCATCTCATGCTTTAACACGAAATGCATGGCTCCTTTTGACTTCACACTTAACCAAATTTCTACTAGCTAAGGCTTAACTCAAAGCTACTCAAGGAAAATCCATTCAACACTCAGAAATTGAAATATGGGTTTCACATAGAAGAACTGAAAAATGGCCAACAAATGGTAGAAAAAAGTAGAAAAGTTTTATACAAGGCCAAAAAGAGATCATCAGAATGTTAAAAACAATGATGGAAAGACTGAATGATAGACTTCCAATTGAAAAGCTTCTGCAAGAAAAACAAGAAAAAGAGGTCGAGGAGATCAAAGAAAAAACAAAGCTCCTTGAAGCTTACAAATTCTTGAAAGAAATGATGAAATTGATAAAATGGTGAATTATACTGCAAATTATGTAGCTCCGGTAAATCTTTTTCTATGTGCTATTTTATTTTTAAATGTAAACATACATTTACTAACTAAACTAAAATTGTTTTTTCTTGTAGATTAAAATTGGAAATGAAGGAAGGTTTGTATATAAGTTTTTTGTACTAATAGAAAGTGATAGAAATATATCACTGTCTATCAACGCCTTTTTCTTCTTTTTGATTTGTGTCTTTTATTATAGGAATCTCATTCTTTTCATTATCTTCGTATTTGATTTATATTTTTTGTTTTAGGAATCTTCTACACCGACATAAGAGATTGAAACCTAAGTTGAATTTGACCATATTTAAACTTTACGTTTAGAAACCCCAAAAACACAATAATTAACAACAGAGTTTGAGGAAGAGGATGGAAAGGAAAAGGTTTGCTTCGTTTCTTAAGCTATTTGTTTTCTCTATTAAACTACATTGTCATGAAAGTCAATTAGATCTATCACTGCCCATCACTGATAGATACTGATAGAATTTTATAAGTGTTTATCACTAATAGAAAATTGTATCACTTTCTTGATTCTCATATGACACATTACATTGTATTATTGCAGCAAAATGAATTTGAAGCTGTAGAACATCTAGAAAAAACTGATCATGTTCAGTAGAAGATAAATATCTAAGTTGAAATCTAAATGATAGACTTTTAACAAGAAGTATCTATAACTGATATATGCTAAAAGAATTCTATTAGTTTCTATCAGTGATAGACATTCCTGATAGAAGTCAATGAGGTCAATCACTGCACATCAGTGATAGAAACTGATAGAACTCTAGCTATTTGTTTCCTCTGTTAAGTTACATTGTCATGAAAGTCAATTAGATATATCACTACCCATCACTGGTAGATACTGATAGAATTCTATTAGTGTCTATCACTAATAGAAAATTGTATCACTTTCTTGATTCTTATGTAAAAATGATACATTACATTATATTATTGCAACAAAAGTAATTTGAAGCTAAGGAACATATGGTAAAAAGTGATCATGTTCAGCAAAAGGATAAGGTAAATATATAGATACTATGAAAGAAAATAAATACGTTGTCTTCTTAAATATTTTAGAATTTTGGATCTATTGCAGGAAGTTGAGCTTGAAGAAAAATAAGAATTTGATGTATCTGACAAAGAAGAAAAACAAAAAAAAGGAGAGAAGATTAAAACTAAAAAATAAGAAAAAGGTAAATATAATTCATTAATGATATTTATAAAATAATATCAATGTCTAACTCTATATTATTACTTTATTTATTAAGGATAAATGTTCTTGAACAAGAAGAGCATGTTGAACAACAAGTCGTTGAGGAAGAAACTGAAGAAAAAAGTGAGAATGAAAACAAAAAAATACTTGAAAATAAAATAAAACTACAAAGAGAAAAGAAGGTAAATAATTGTATCATTAGACATTTTATATCATGATAAATAGAATGATAGCGGTCTATCATTGTCCATCATTGATGATAGAGAGTGATAGACGACCATCACTGTCTATCAATGGTAGATACTGATATTTTTTGATAAATGAATTTGTATGTTGATGTTATGTTAATATGTTTCTTGGTATATAGATCTAAATAGTTTTTGTTGTCACTTATATCTAACTAGATATTTTTACGTATTAGTTGATATAAGGATGAATATAGTGATAGTTGTCTATCACTATCTATCATTGATAGAGAGTGATAGACCACTATCACTGTATATCAACATTATATAGTGAGAGATTTTATGATAAATCAATTTGTATGTTAATATTATGTTCATATATTTATTGATACAATATAAATAGTTGATGATATCATGATATGTAGTTTCAAACTCTAACATTTAACTTTTTTTCTTGTTACTACTATTTTAGGTTGTTGAAGGTGAAGGAAAAGGGAAACTAGACCAAAGATATTAGATGATGACAGGAAAATTGTTAATGAGAGACCCAAGAGAGAAAGGAAATAAATAGCAAAGGCAAAGGAAATGAACAAAGCACCTCCTAAAAAGAAGACAAAGAACGCAACGACTTCATTGATTGATAGTGCTCCAAACTTTAGCTTAAACATCTCTCAAATAAACTCTCAAACTCAATCTTAACCTTCTCGATCTGAATCTCAACCATCTCAGGCTTAATGTTAGAATTTGATTTTATAATGTTATATAAAAAGACTACAATACTACTAACAATTAACTATGTTATTTTGTAAATGATATTTTGGGAATGTTACAATACCAGTGACAATCAACATTGATGATAGAACTACATCTATAAGAATTATAGTTTATACTAATGATGTTATCTTCTGTGATTTTATCAGTTTTATAAACTTTTGTATATATGTTGGATAAAATTCCATCAGGTACATGATGAATAAACCACTATCAAATATATGTCCAATGTAATTCTACTAGTTACATCATGAATTCTATTATTGATAGACAATGATAGAAGTCTATCAATGTCTATTAGTGATAGTCTGTCAAAAAGAAAAATGATTGTAAGCTCCATCTCACTTGGGGAAAGAACTGTTTGTTGGAAGTTACTTTAAGTTGTGAGTTCAATCAAAGAAAATATGCAATGTTATTGTGTGTTATGTTATTCTATGTCAAATATGCAATAATTGTTCCTTTGCTGAAATTTACTTTAAATTACTCTCTATCAGTGATATACACTGATTGAAAGATACCAGTGTATATCAAAACAATGGTATATCCGCGTGTATAAATGATAGACATTGATAGAAATCTATCAGTGTCTATCACTTTATATCAGTGTATGTATAAATGTGTATATCACATGTTTCAATCTAGAAAAGGAATATAAACAAAAAAATTCAAGAATTTTATTCATATAAAGATATTGTTTCATTCATTTACAAACTCAATAATAGAACCAAACAAGGGGAAAAATAACTATCATAAGTTCTAATATCAATCTATTTGGCAATACAAGAGAAAAAAATGCAACTATAATGATTACATCATTGAGTAATTTGGTGAAGTTTGCAAGTCCTAGAATTGTGACCTTTAGAATGACAACGACTACATCTTAATGAATTAATTTTAGCTTCACCTATAGATGGAATCCTTTGTTTTTTAGGTCTTCCTGCTGAATGTTTAAAAATAGGAGGTAATGCTCTAATGCCTTCATCTAAAATCCTCTAACTTGAAAGGACTCCGACAGGTCGAACACAACCGATAACAACGCACTTAGTAATAATAATTAGATATATAAGAATAAGTATTCATGTTAAGCAGCCGAAGAATAGCAAGCGCATGAGAGCATGGAATTTCTTCAAAATCCCATACTCGACACTTGCAAGACCCCAAATTAAGCTTTACTAGGAATTGTTTATCACCATCCATTACTGAGTATTCAACGTCGTCAATAGGATGAACATAAGAAATAAAAATCGGAAAAGAAATCAGCACATTACAAACATATCAAACATACCAAATAAATAAATAATTGTAGAAATCTATCAATGTTAGGGATAGACTTCTATCACAGTCTATCAGTGATAAACAATGATAGATTTCTATCACTGTCTATCACTGATAGACAATGATACAAATCTACTAGTGTGAATTCTCCTATCAATTTTATAAAGAACACTTACCATGAAACTTCTTGATTGTTCGTGTTGGTTGCGTAATATATTCTCTGTCCAAGGAGTCAAAATTGTTTTCATTGACAAACTAGCTTTCCTTCGATCATGAAACTACTTTTGCAGTAAACCCCTGACTACATCAAGTAAACTTGCAACAAGTAAGTTTTCATTCTCTTTCAAAACAGAATTTACATACTCTAAAGAATTTGTTGTCATCATTTTATATCTTCTTCTTCAAAAATATGAACGTGACCACTTCTCAAATCCTACATTAATAAGGTAACTTCGAATATTTAGAGAAATTGGCTCCATAGATTTCATATTAAACTTGAAGTCATCAACAATATAAGATTTAGCACAACTAAAGTAAAACTAGTCAATCAAAGGATCCTTGAACAACTTCTTCAAATTTCGCAGAACATATTGAATTCACACACAGTACTCAACATTGTTAAACACACTTAAGACACCTTTTGGAATGCTCAAATGTCGATCAGAGACAACCCCTAAACTAGTTTGTATAGGTTCAAAAAATTATTTCCATGATGCATCATTTTCAGAATCTACAATAGCAAACGCAAGGGGGGAAATATTGTTGTTACCATCTATTGTGGAAGTTGACAATAAGGTACCACCAAACTTAGACTTAAAAAACGTACCATCAACAGATATAGTAGGTTTATAGTACCTCCACCCCTCAATAGATGCACCAATAGCCATGAAACATAATTTAAAATGCCCATTTTTATCAATCTTTAAAGTAGTGTATGTTCCTGAAAAAATAAATGAAAACAATTATATTAGTCACAATGGTAGTAAATCAATCATTGTCTGTCATTGGTAGATAGACAGTGATAGATGTCTATCACAGTCTAACTATCACTGATAGACAGTGATAGATGTCTATCACAGTCTATCTATAATACACATTAAAATTTTATAAGAAGAATACTTCATTTGTAATAATACTTGGATTTATTTCTTTTAACTTTTCAAAAAACCGTGGAATCAAGCTATATGATTCATCACCATTTAATGATCTTAATATATGTTCTTTTGCCCTCCAAGTTTTTTGATAACTAATATCAACACCAAGGTTAGTATGAGCCTTATGAACACTATCTCTAGGAAGGGAGTGATCACTAGAAATAAACCTAAAATCCTCTTTAAAGCAATCTCCAATTACAGATGAAAAAGCTTGCCTATGACAACTTTGAAATGTATTCATTGAACAATTATGGTCGGAAATATACTTTCTAAGCATCCATAACTCACTCTTTTTGTATCGAGATGCCCGAACAACAGCCTTATTGCAAACATTTCAACTCAAGCGACTTTGAATTTGGCCGTGTAGTCCTGAATTGAAAATTCTTATTCACTACTATTACATAAAAGCACTCAGACAATATTTCTTTACTTCCAAATACATTTTTTCCTTCAAATCACCATTAAAACCAACATTTTGTATAACTTGATCATTTAAAGAACTAGAAGAAGAACCTAAACATAACAATCTATCACCACCTAATACCACTGCAAGATCCTTCTACAGAATGATGACTAACATGAGCAACTAAAGGATGCTTAGTCCCTGAATCTTTAGCCAAAGACAAGTACCAAATGACATCCTTATCATCCTTTATTTGGAATACAGATTGAATATTAGTTTGACCAAAATTCAACGATACTGATTAATTTATTGAAACATCCAACTGAATTTCACCCAACATCAAACTAACTAAACCATTGAAGTCTATCATACCATCAATAAAAAACTCCAACAATATTATAATTCTCACGAGAATTGTAATGAGTCCACTGTCCACCATAAAAAATGACTACAGGAATATTAACTATAATATCAATTTACTGCAATAAAAGGAAAAGAAGGTTGTATAAGAAAGATGTTAATATTTATATAACTCTATAACTTTATATCAGTGATAGACAGTGATAGAGATCTATCATCGTCTATCAGTGCAAAGCTCTATCATTGACATAGTGTGATTGAGCCCTATCATTGTGTATCACTGATAGACGATAATAGAATACTATCACTATCTATCAGTGATAGACAATGATAGAGCTCAATCAAAGTATATCATTGATAGACAATGATAGAGCTCAATCAAAGTATATCATTGATAGACAATGATAGAGCTCAATTACAATATATCAACTAGTCATAGAGCTCAACCACTGTTATAGAGAGTGATAGAGCTCTATAACTGTCTATCACTTTCTATTAGTGATAGAGCTCTATCACTTTGTATCACTGATAGATCTATCAATGGTAGAAAAATGTTCACATCCATATATATTCACATCGAAAACTATTTATATGCATAATAACAAATAAAAAATAAAGATTAATAAAGATTAACGAAAGATTGAAAAGAACACAAATACAACAACTAAATTGATAGAATTCTAACATACTGAAAATCTAAAAAAAAAGAAGAAGAAGAAGAAGGAAGGCTACATCATATTTATGATCTGAAAACCTAGAAAAGAAGAGAAGAATAACAAGAAGAAAGAGTACAGGACAAAAGAAAAGAAATTGGGGAGAGCGAAGAATACATTATCAATGATGGACGAATGATAGAAGAATCCATTATCAACGGGGAAGAAGCCATTGACCGACGCGGGCAGAAAATTAAAGAAGAAAAAAACGTAGACCTACAAGCACATAAAATAGAAGAAAAAATCGTACCATGATCGAGGAAGAAAGTATTCAATGAAGAAGATCACAGCGTCGATGGAAGAGTGGCAAGGAAGAAAATTGATGAGGAAGATCGTGAAATTGAAAAGAAGGAAACGCGATGCCTAAAATTGAAAAAAAGGGAAACGAAGATAATGCGGCAAACGAAGGGTATTTTTGGTAATTAGAAAAAAAGGAAACTTGTTTTTTTACTATAAATCATAAATAGTTTTGTTTTTTTCCTATTTATAAGAATCACCCTTTTATTTTTGTGTTTTTTAAACATGAAAAACAGAATTAATTATCAACCTCTAAAACTAGTAAAATGCCCAAAATATATTTTTTTTTTCTTTTAAAACCTATTTATTTTGAATTCCTTCCATTATATCTATAGTTTTCCATTTTTCTAAAAAAATTAAACTTAACAAAACTACTCAAATCTACTTTTTGTTCATTTAGTTTAACATGCAAATATATTGTTCACAAGAGAAATAATAGATTTTAACTTTTCATTTGTAAAAATAGCATATCAACATTTTATTCGTAAAAATGAAAAAGTGAATTGAAAATAAAAATAAATGAATTTATAAAAGTTTAAACTAATCCCAACTATACAAATGAGATTGCATTTAACTTATTAAGAAATATTTGTAAGTACAACTAAAACGAGACTATTAGTGTCTTCCTTGGCCAAGCTTTAAGCATTGCATCGACCTCTTCTCCAACCAAGTTACCACCATATTCCTCTCCGAAATCGGTTCCTCCACTAACAATGACAACACATCCAACTTCAATTTTGTCTTCATTCCATGCTCCGTTGGACGTAGCTACCTCTTCTTTCATCAAAACTTCACCACTAGCTTCGTCTTCGGCTCCTTCTCCATCGACTTCATTTATTGCTCCTTCAGAGTCACTAATGATCACTCCAATTCCATCTTCTATCTCAACTCCTCCAACACAGGCGCCGTCGTCGACCTTAACCCCTAGCAATGGTGGTGTTGTGAATAGAATTACTATGTTAGAATCTATCATCGCAACTATAATTTCCTACACTCTACTGGCCATTGACACAAAGAAGAAAATTGGGAGATGTACAATGCAGTTGGGTTAAAATAACTTAAGTTTTTTTAAACTAAAAAGATATTAACTCACATTATATATATGTATGTATATGTATTTGTGTGTGTATTTGTATATTCAAATATATTCAAATTTGATAACTGATTGTATAAATTTTTCAAACTAAGTAATAAAATAAAAATGCAAAAACATAAAACAAGTTGAAAAAGATTTTTTTTAAAAAAATCAAAGAAAAGTGATTTAGGATTAAAGAAAAGTGAGAACAAGTGAGTGAGAATGTATTTGCTATAAATTGGATAAAATTTCTGTTTGGTTATTATTCCCAACAGAATCTATAAAACAAAAAATAATAAGACTCAAAATTTTAAAACAAAATTAATTAATAAAAATGAGACATTTTCTAATATTTCATGTTTAAAACAAAATTATAGTAAAGACAATCATAGAAACAATTAAAAAAAATGTATGATTTAGTTAAGATTAATATAAAATTTAAAAATAAGATTTAAAATAAGATTGTATAAGACTTAATTTAAGATTTAAAATAAGATAATATAAGATTTAAAATAAGATTTAAAAACGTATGATTTAGTTATGATTAACATCTAATATAAATCTAATATAATATAAGATTTAAAAATTTAAAATAAGATAACATAAAAATGATTTAAAAATAGATGATCTAGTTAGAATTAAGGGAAAGCATAATAGAAATCTAAAAAGTCGGTTTAGGAAAGGGTTTAGAAAAATTCAATTTTTTTTTTTTTGAGATAGAAGATCGTTGAGATACAAATTTTAATTATTTGTAAATTAAATTACGAAATTTATGCCAAATTTTTCTACATGGAAAGAGATTTAATTCCCAATGAAAATCTCAAAGGAAATCAATAGAGTTCGCATTATAAATTTGATAAATGAATTATGGTGTATTAAGAAAGATGCGGAATTAATTACAGTGGAATTAAAAAGGCTAGTGAGGGTATTTTAGGATTAATGGAAAATTGACCCACGTGTGTGTTACGTAGTTTGCTATATTTTAAAAGGATTATGTGATTTGTTATTTCTCCAAATGAGAGTGTAATTAGTGCTATATACTTGATTTTTTCGTAAAATATTACCCTAATGTTAAAAATATAATTCTTTCAATCCTCAAAAAATGTATTTAAAATTAAAATGGGGATTTTACATAAAAAACCATATTTGCCCATGTATTTTCATAAATGTCTTTAAATTTGATGTTTTTAAAAAAAGTCTTTTAGTGTTTTTTTTTTACAGTTTTACCATTTTTTCATTTATTTAATTTGATTTTTATATATATTTCCCTATTACGATGCTAACTTAATGATGGAGAGAGAAAATGTATTTAATATAATTATTACCATTTTTCAATTGGAGTAAGAAAATGCATTTATTGTAATTTTTTTTTTTCCATTTTCTAATTTTGAGAGAGAAAATGCATTTAATGAAATTTTATTTTCTATTTATGTTAGTTTTCATGTATCAACTTATTGGGATTTTTTTTTTAATGGGTTAATGGTTATTTTAAATATACCTTAAAACATTTTGTTAGGTATTTGAAAATATTCTAACAAATATATGTAATATACTGCATCTTATAATTTAGAGATTGACTCAATGCTTGACATAACTTACAGTAGAAACCAATATACGAAATATACCACGATATATAATCTTTATAAATTTCATTTACATCATATTATATATGTCATACATACCACTTAGGTAGTCAGAAATCACAACAATCAAAATTTGTATATATCATAATACATAAAGTCTAAATAAGAAAAAACTCTCCTTTATATCAAATAAACGAATACATATGTCACAATATATATCAAATTTTCTACAGAAGCTAAAAAAAGGTAAAGAAAAAGTACACACACACACACACACACACATATATATATCACAGTATATATAAAAATTAAGAAAAAATAAAACTAAAAGTTGAATCAGGTTCGCCGTTCGTTTGCTCCGAGTCCACCGCCGCCGTTCGTCCGCTCAAAATCCACCTTTGCCATTCGTTCGCTCTGAGTTTTCCAACGTCGTTTTTTCGCTTCGAGTTCATTATATGTGAAACCTGGATTTCCATTTTCCCTACTTAAGCAGGTGATTAAAGGAATTAACTAAGTGAAAGTTAAATCCTATATTGAAGAGAAGGAAATTTCTAAGTGTTGAATAGATTTTCCTTGAGTAGCTTTGAGATAAGTCTTAACTAGTGAAATTTGGCTAAGTGTAAAGTCAAAAAAAACCATGCGTTGAGTATTAGAAGACATTAACGTGTAAAATGAGTAGAAAGGAAATCATGCGTTTGTAAGGTTGGACGCATGTTGGCCGAGGCGTTGGCAAGAGGCATTACCCTAGTTGCTCATGCGAGAGAGTAGAGAGCGAGATGTTGAGCGAAGGCGCTAGGTAGACGATCATGTAGCAAATGAGCGACGTTACACGATGGGGTAAGCGATCGTATAGAAAATGAGCGACACTACGAGATGAGGTAGGCGATCGTATAACAAATTCGCGGAGCTCAGCGATGCGTGCGACGTTAAACGATGAAGAGTGACGCGCTAGACGATCGGGCTATACAATAGGTGGTAAGTACTACACGATCAGTGTAAGCGCTAGACGATAAGTGTTGAAGCTGAATGATAGCACTAGACGATAGCACTAGATGATAGCGTTAAGCGTTAAACGATGTGTGGGCGCTAAGCAATAGACTACACAATGGCACTACATGATGGGCGTGGGCGCTAGATGATAGCCATGCTACGCTAGACGATGGGCATCAGTGCTACACGATAGGTGGAATACTAAGCGATGCGTGTTGCACGATAGATGCAAGTGCTGGGCGATGACGCTAAGCGATGAGCAGATGCGTTAGATGATAAGGCGCCGATGCTAAACGATAGGCATGACAGCCAAGCGATGGGCTATTTACAAGATCGTTGAGAGTGAGATCATTTACTAAATGATTGAGCTACACGATGGGGTGTTGAAGCTAAGCGATAGATGCAAGAACGACACGATGGAGCGGTGCTAAAGCTTGCGTTATGCAAAGTTGATGAGCTCATCTGGACAAATGGCAATACTGAGAGGTGATTGAACTTGAGTTAGTAGGAGCTAGTCGAATTAAGTTTCATGCAAAGGAAGTCTTATGCATGAGGAAAAAAACTCAAATAGGTGTGTGGCATAAGAGTAGGTGAATGACAAAGGGAGTAGGTAGTGGCAAAACATGGTGCAAACGGCCCAAAGTAGGAGGTGTCTTGTGTTGAGACTTGATAAAGATGATAAGGATCATTTCCTTTGGCCTATAAATACCACCACAAGATATATCTTCCATTCATAAGCCAAATCCTCTTCAAAGAACGTAAGGAAGAGTGTTAGAAAGTGGATTTGAAGGAGGCCATGCGTCGGTCATGAAGTTCCAAAAGGAGAAGATGCTGTGGGACAGGGAAGTCTGGAAGTAGCGTCAACTTGGGATGAGGATATCTCCCAGAATACGCGTGCGTTTGGAATGATTATAAATTCATATGAAATATCTGAGAGTATAGTTTTCAGGGTATGGCTTCCGGAGAAGAAGCTCCAAGGAATCGGGCTGGAGAGTGAGGAAAGGCCAGAAGGGTCAAGCTGTCGGGTAAGCTTGGGCCAGTCTTGATGTTTTGATGATTCCTTCCAAACCACAAGATATTATTAGAAAATAATTTAAGGTAAGCTTCTTGAGGCATGTTAGAGCATGTTTGTAGAAGGAAGTATCTCAAGATAAGGCATGTAACTATGAGTAATTGGAGCTTTAAGTTGAATCTGGGTATTAGGATTCAAAAGGGAGCTTGAGGTGATCAAGGAACTTCTAGAAAGGAAGATTCCTACCTTACCAAGGTGAGTGGTACTTTCCTTAAGTCTTAAGCATATATTTTAGAGTCAATTTCATATGCTTATGTTATGAATGAGTAAATAGCATGAAAATGAGATTATGTGATTGGGATGGTCAGGGGACCAATAGACCTAATTCCTGAGCCCTGAGTGAAACCTCATGGGATGGTCAGGGGACCGAGAGGTCTAGTTCCTGAGCCTGTGGGAGGAACCTCGTATGGGATGGTTAGAGGGCCGACGGGCCTAGCTTCTAAGCCCATAAGCAGGGAGCTATGTGCACATAGGAGACATAGGGAACAAAGGGAAACACAAAAGAGTAAGCATTTATAATTAGTAACAGTTAACTATCTACCGTGTGTAGATAGAATTGAGACTAGACTCATTCAAAGTTGAGGTTTAAGTATTAACCTTGTATATATTATATGCTTGTTTTTATGAGTTGAAATAGACTCTAGAAGTTGCTTACCACTCACTGAGCTTTGTGAAGCTCATTATGTTATTTCATATTTTTCTTCCTAGGTAGCAAAAGGTGAGGAGTTCCAAGGTGCTGCTAAGGTCAAGATCTGCCACAGCCATAGTTACACTTCCCGGGTTTTAGAGCTGTTGATGTAAACTTTGTAGTTAAGTCTTGGAGTTGTATAAACATTACATTGTTGTAATAAAATGGGCCTACTTAATCAGTTGTTGTTTATCTCCTTGACTTAAAGTTTATTGAGAGTAAAAAGGTTCAGTTGAACAGTAGGTATCACAAAAGGGTGGTATCTGCGGTCCATTCTACCTCTCCTTGGGCTCAAGAGGCGGGCTCGGGGCGCGGTGTCACACTATCGCCGTTCGTCCACTCCGAGTCCCGAGCGAAAGTGTGCGAATGTCTTGCATCTCATTAACCGACTTTTCAAGAAACAAAAATAGTGTTCTAAAATAGAATGTAGAAGGAAAAACACATTATAAGCATGCTTTAGATGAAGGAAAATAAGAAGGAAGAACCATTATTACCTATGAAGATTCTCGAGCACCTAGAACGATCCTGTCACTTTTTTAACGAACACAATCTCGAACACGAACGTCTCCTCGAACAATATTGAACACGACCACGAGATAACCTTGTTATTCTTTATGATTCCAATTGAAAGATAGGTGGTATCCAACTATTGGAAGAGAGTAAAGAGGAGAGAACTCTTGGAGAGAGTAGAGAGGATTATTTTTCTGGCTAGGGTAAAATTGCCTAATTAAATCATACCCTAAAAGGGCCATAAGGGGGTATTTATATGGAGAAGGGTTAACCCCTTCTCCAAGTCTTTCCCAATTTACCCTTGTGCTCAATTAATTAAATAACGTTTATTTTAATTATTAGCACATTAATTAAATAGCCATCTATACATTAAATCAATTCAATGTATATATTTAATTAATAAAAATAAACATCTATACGTTAAATCCAATTTAACATATATATTTAATTTACAAAGATAAACATCTATATGTTAAATCCAATTTAACGTATTGATAACTTGTAGAAATACAAGTTATTTGACCTCTTTTATTTAAAATAATTAGGAAAAAGCTTTGAAAATGTGATCGTTTGGTAGGGAATTCATAGAAATAATTGCATCATGCAATCACACAAACAAAGCTTATTTGTTTACAAAAATTATAAAAATCGTACTTTGTTTGGTACAAAAAGTCTACTCATGCGATCGCGAGGAGCTCTTAACACCAAGATGAGGATCACATAGCTGAACAAATTAGTGGCCTCATGCGATGGAGAATGACATGACGTATGGGCAATGGGAGTCAAATGAAAGACCAAGTTGGTAGCATGCAAACATAGGTCCAAATGATTTAAAATTGACTTATGTTATTTCTAAATGGATTAGAAATATTTTAATCTTTTTAATTTGTTTTAATATGACTAAAATGAATTTCAATAAAATATTAAATTTATAGAATAATTACACATAAGGGACCTTTGTCTTAGGAAGGTTCTGTCTAGGAGGGGGTACTTAAGCTGACGGAAACAGAACACCTCCACCTAGAAATCGACCTAAAAGGTGAATTGGGCAAATATTTTATAAAATGAGTTTAATAAATTTAATCAAGTATTGTTTAGTTATTCAATACAAATGTTATATTAAGCAAATGTAAATGACTTAGATAAATTCATTAGCCGAGTTTTAACTAAGTATAATAAAATCCTAATAAAATATTAGAATACTTTAGTGGGAGGAAGTTGGTATATATGATATATCAAATTTCAGCTCTCACGTCCCTAAAAGTTCACACTGTGAGATTCATGCTCGGTTGCATGTCGCTTTAGGCGTGACCTCCTTTTGGAAAGTGTTTGCATGAGTCAATAACAAGTTGAATGGGGAAAGTGTTCATAGTAAGTGGGAGAGGGATGCGTGTCAACGTATCCCATGGTCTCCTCTATTAGGTTGCACCGTGAGATTCCTGTGGTCCGTCTGCATGTCGTCCTAGAGCGACCATCCCTTCGGAGCACTTAATCATAGGGGTCGAAACAACGAAAACTCCAACAATGGATAGAGTTTCTTATGTTAATCTTCAACAGTTCTTTCCCTTCGATAGCCTGTTAAAGTATACCTCTAGGATCCAAAAATGGGAGGATCACACTTACGAGATGAATCAAGTTAGTTAATGAATCCTTGACTGAAACAATAGTAGCTAAAAACTATAGGAATAAGAGTTATTTTGATATTAGTGATTGGCTGGGATTATCTCAATTGAGGGGAGGAGTAGCTAATCACCCTTCAGTGGTTGTTGCTCTAAACCCTTGAAGTATCGTTGCCAAAACTTAAATCAATAGTTTAATTAGGATTCTATGATTAAATGTGTTTTTGCTAATTGATTGGATAATTAAGTTATTAATGGGTTATGACAAAGATAAGTAATAAGGTCAATTGATTATTATATGTTTCAGCATGTCTTCCACAACCATATCTTTATTTAAAAATAAGAAATTAACTAATGAAAACTATATGATGTGGAAATCTAATCTAAATATGATTTTGGTTGTTGATGATTTGCGGTTTGTCTTGACGGAGGAATGTCCTCCAGTCCTTGCTCGAAGTGCATCTCAAGTGTTGAATGATGCTTACGACCATTGGATAAAGGCCAATGAGAAGGCTCGAGTCTACTCTTGGCAAGTCTGTCTGCTGTTCTTACTAAGAAGCATGAGGCCATGTGAAACCACATCAAATCATGGAGTCCCTCTAGGAGATGTTTGGACAACCGTCCGCTTAAATCCGGCACGAGGCCCTTAAGTACATTTACAATGTGCACATGAAAAAGATGAATGAGTTATAGATTTTTCAGCCCCTCATGAAAGGTAAGGGACCAGTAGAAGGAGAGGCCAATGTTGCCAATTCCAAAAAGTTCTATAAGAGTTCATCCTCTGGAACTAAGTTTGTTCCTTCAACTTTTGGTACTAAAAGGATCCAAAAAAAGAAAGAAGGGAGAGGGAAAGCTCCCGTGTTGGGGTTGATGCACTAAATCTCGTGGGTCCTGTAGTTTGTAATTGTAATGTACAAACATTTTATTAATTTAATAAAATATGAGATGTTTTATTTGATATTTAGTAATACTAACCCACAAACCAATAAACTAAAATTCAAGGCTATCTTCTGTAGCTTAAACATGTATGTAGAGACATACAAGTGGATCATATTTAAGTGATAGCCTAAATGGTTTGTAGTAGATGGATAAGGTTGGGTACCTTATTCTAGTGACATTACAAATATGACCCGCTTTGTAGATGTTACAATTGTTGTAAAGTACTAAAAATGACCTGATCCTGATCATTCATATAGAGACATGTGAGCGAGGGTGTTCTATACAAAGGAGTTTGTATAAGATCAGACCATGAAATGACTAGTGCCATTATATAAACTATTCATAGTAAATACATACATTTCAGCAGAATGACCATAGATGACATGACCTGAATCCTGAGTGAGTTGTAAACTCCTGTCTATGAAGGCAGTCCTTTGATCTGTATGGGTGAGAGTGGCTAGATTGCCAACTCAATAAGCCTACCATTTTGGGGATTCGTCTGATTATGGAGTTGGGAACACAGCTACACAAGACGAAATTCACTCCTTCCCTAACGTTTGGGTAAGTTGATAAATTGCTCCCTTAAGGGTTGATTCTGGTACTTGAATAATGTGGTGCCAGACTCTCTCTTGGTCTGAGAGGGGTTTGGTCATAGTTGGACTATGACTTATTGTTCATTAGAGGGATCCGTGTTACTTAAGAAGTTACATGTAACTACAGGAAAAACGGTAATTTTGGCCCAGCTATACTTACGAGCAATTTGTAAAGGGTCTCGCACTGTTGACTGCTTATATCCAATGGACACAGAAATATATCTTTAGTGCGAAGAGTGTAGTTGTCAGTCTTTAGTGGAATGACTGATAGTTAATGGATATTGAATAATTTAATTAATTATTCAAGTACCATTGGAGTTTCCATCTATAGGTCCATAAAGTTCCATTTGTAGCTCAATAGAGATAAATGAGAATCAATTTTGGATTAATTTGAATTGTCCAAATTAATTGAGGAAATTAATTATATATGTGATATAATTAAATTAATTATATATGTGATATAATTAAATTAATTATATATGTGATATAATTAAATTAATTATATATGTTATATAATTAATATAATATATTTGATACATTTAATATAAAGTTTATTTTGAGAGGAATTAAATAATCGAATATGATTCAAATACTAATTATATGGATGAGATTCGTATAATTAAATAATCGAATATGATTCAAATACTAATTATATTAAATACCATGCATTAATGAAATAAAACTATAGGTTATATTGTATTTGTTTTTATAATAGATGATAGTATTATTGTTGGGGTTGATGTCCTAAAGTCTCGTGTCCTGTAGTTTGTAAACAGTTTGTACAAATGCTTGTATTATATAATATATGATATTTACTTCACATCTTGTTTTTTTACTCAGATGCTTGTTTTATTTGCTTTACCACAAACCAATAAACATAAAATCCTTGGTTATCTGTATGTAACTTAAGCATGTATGTGGTGACATACAAGTGGATCATGTCTTGAGAGATAACCAAAATGGTCTGTAGTATATGGATATAGGAGGGAAACCTTATCATAGTAACGCTATAGATGCAACCCGCTTTGTGGACAGATGGTCTGATCCTAATCATTCGTGTAGGGGACATGCGAGCGGGGGCGTCTTATACAAAGTTTGTATAAGTTCGTGGTTGTATAAGTCCTAACCACGAAGTGTTAATGTCTCATTATATAACACCATTCATGACAGAAACTTCACTTCACTAGGATGATCATAGGTAACATGACCTTAATCCTGAGTGAGTTGGGAACTCTTGCCATTGAGGGTGGTTCTTTGATTTGTATGGGTGCGAGTGGCCAGGTCGTCGATTCAAACCTACCATTTTGGGGATTCGTCTGATTTGGGAGCTGGGAACTCAGCTACATAAGATGGAATTCACTCATTCCTCGATGCAGGGGCAAGTAGATGGATAGTGCCCTTAAAGGCTGATTCCAGGGCTTGAACGATGTAGCGCCACACACCTTCTCCTGGCTTGAGAGGTGTTTACACATAGTTGGACTTGAAGAATCTCTTAACGAAGAGCATCCAGAAGCGTATTTGGATCTTTCCGATTTCACCGTGACCGAAATACATCATATACATTCAAACATACAGTAGTTAACAACATGTTTTGAACAATAAATAACAAGGGAAAAAGTTCTTATACCAGCTGAATACGCTCTTCAAGCTTTGGAACTTAAACGCAGCAGAAAACCTCTACGCGATTTACTATCGCCCAACAAATGCATTGGCTGTAGCAGTACGATTGTCTACACGAACGACAGCACCACGAACTATCACGAACGAGTGAATGCAATGGGGACGACACCACCAAAATGGAGCCCTTGGTATTCTCGGAGTGAGAACCTAAAATGTGGTCTTTGGTAAGTTTGGTAGAGGTAGGAGGAAGAACTAATCACTAATCGTGTAGATGATAAGCAAGTGAGAGAGAAAAGGAAGCTATCATATAGCTAAGTGCTTATCATTTAGAAGAAGCTACACGATCGTGTAGGTTTTATTGAATGATCGTTTAGGAAAAGGTAAACGATTGTTTAGTAAACATGACACATTATATGATCGTTTAGGAAAGCTATCTGATCGTCTAGGTACCAGTGTGCAATCGTTTAGGCATGAGGTGTGCGATCGTTTAGGCGCTGAGCGACTATTGTATAGGCTCTCGAATATTGTATAGGCTAT
Source organism: Benincasa hispida (assembly GCF_027475165.1). Classification (NCBI taxonomy): domain Eukaryota; kingdom Viridiplantae; phylum Streptophyta; class Magnoliopsida; order Cucurbitales; family Cucurbitaceae; genus Benincasa; species Benincasa hispida. Next base: position 60,493,009 of record NC_143485.1, read on the forward strand.
CGGAGGCGCTGAGCGACGCCGCAGGTAAAATATTGCTCATGGTGTACAAACGTCATGATCGTTTAGTTGAGAGCCTATACAATAGTGCCTTATCGCCTAAACGATCGCACACCCCGCGCACTAAATGATCGCACGCGTTCTCTAAACGATCGCTAGGCACGCTGAGCTTTTCTAAACGATTGCTTACTAATTACTAAACGATCGCTTAGCTAAACCTAGATGATCGTGTACCTTTCTCTAAGCGATGAGCACCAGACTATACGATAGTCACCTATTATTTCCCACTTGCTTGTCGTTCTACATGATCGTCCTTTCCTCCTTCCTCTACTAATTCCATCAAAGTCCACTCTTTGGATTCTCACTCCAAGAATACCAAGAGCTCTAAGTGGTGGTGTCGTCCCCGATTGTTGCTTGTTCGTGTGCTGTCGTTCGTGTAGACGATCGTGGTGCTGGTAGCCGACTGATTGCTAGGTGATAAGGACTGTAGAGGAGTTGCTTCCGTTAGATTGAGTTCGAGTGAAAACAGTCTTCAACTGGTACATTTACTCAATCTTTTGTTATTTAATTGTTAAAACATGTCTATAATTAGTGTTAAAATGCATACCTATTTGTTAGAATGTGTGTGTGGTAATTCAGTCACAATGAAATAGGAAAGATCCGAACTTGCTCATGGATACTCTTGTTTAAGAGTTCCTTCAATTGGTGTCAGAGTCAGGTTTTGATATTCCAATTTCATTGATGCAACAAATTCTATATACATTCGTCGTGGGTGCATATTTGCTCTCTATTTAATTGTTAAATTGTTTGTGGATGTGCGGATTAATGGAGTTTTCTAGGATGTTACCTTGGGTTGATTAATTCTTTTGCATTTTCGATTAATTGTAAAGGCCCTTGTGTTTTTGGGCATAATTAATTGTTATCGAGCCTGTAGTTCAAAGTTAGTTTGAGTCTTGAGTCATTCGTGAAGAAGTTTGGAGCAAGGGTTGATGTTCTTCGAGGAAGAAGACGATCAAGGATTGATCGGGTCGTGTAGACGATGAGGTAAGCGATCGTTGAGTATCGAATGATCGGTATCGTTTAACGTGTGCGCACTAGACAATCGTTTAGCTCAGCAAGCTTCATCGCTTAGTAACTGACTAAATGATCGCTTAGCAATGCATGGTAAATCGTTTACCTTTCGACACGTTAAGTGATCGCCTAGACGAACAGGCTTCGTAGCCTCGTTGTCGTCTAAGCGATCGTTTAGATTTTGCGCTATCGTCTAATGTGCACTAAATGATCTTTTACCTGCGGCATTTACTAAACGATGGAGTTTCTCCTAGAGGTTCAAGACCCGGTTCGCCGTGAACCGATTTGCTCGATGGAAAATGTAATAGATAGAGTTATTTCATTTTGGTTTTTGTAAAGGTTCATCCTGGTCCATTAATCCTTGGTTTACTACATGAGATGTATGGTTTTTTTATATGTCATATGGTATATAGTAAATCCCACCTTAGGTTATGCATTGGTCATGCATCATCTTTTTATTGTAAATGTTATAATTTAGAGAAGCATGATTTAATTATGTAAGAGCATGCTCATGCATCATATAATATAAGAGTTATATTTATGCATGCATAAAAAGCATTGACATGCATCATCTTTATATTATAATTGTTATAGTATAAGGTAAAGGAAATCGGATTCCGTGATTTCCATGAGCAGCAGAAAAAGGATTATTCCAAATCATAATCATGAATGAACAATGTATTTACAGTCGACTTCAAAACAAACAGTTATACAATTCATACATAAATTATAGCATGAAAAAACTCAAAAGAACAAAGAACGACTTCAAAATAAACGATTATACAATTCATACAAGATGCGTCTCCACGCTTCGTTACGCAACCGCTCAAATAATCAGCAACCTCAAACGCTCGATCTACACGACCGCAACACCACAACGAACACAGCACGAACACTTCATGCTCGTCCTCAACGATCGCCTCGGCCACGAACTCCTCAGTAACACGAACGGCCTCCACAACACCACGAATGACCTCTATAAACCTCGACGGTGTCGAGTTGAGTATGACACCACCAACAAGGCTACCTTGGTATTCTCAGTGTGAGAATCTAGAGGGTGGGCTCTGTTCGGACTTGGTGTGAGGCAGACGAAGAAGGAAACACCGATCGTGTACACGACTGGACAAGTGGGAGATGGTAGAGACCTAACGTATATGTTGATGCCCAATCGTTTAGATAAAGCTAAGAGATCGTCTAGCAAAATCTATGTGATCGTTTAGCTCATCGTTTAACTCAGTCTGTCGCCTACAGACTCTACACGATCGTTTACTTAGGGCAAACGATCATCTAACAAAATTATGCGATCGTTTAGTAAATACTGCACGATCTTTAGCTCGTTCAATCGTCATTTAATAAATCCATATTTACTTGACGACTATGTGAGTTTCTTTTGCGCGAGAGAGAAATCTCCAAAAAAAAAACTTTTTTTTAATCGTTTGTAAATCATACTATTCAAAATAGGAAAACCACTTTCCTTTTAAACACACCGTTACCATGAATCCAATAACCACCCACTCACTTTGTTATTAAAGAAAAATAATTAATTATCCAATAATTAATATTATTATAAATATAAATGATAACCAACTTATCATACTATATTTATAACCTATAGTTTTAATATTTAATCTCATAAAACATATAAATCATAGTTCTTTTTCTATTCCATGGTACTTAAAGTAAATCTCATTTACATCAATCCTCCACTAGATGTATCTCATACATCATACCGATTATATCATATATAATCAAAATACCTCTTGTCAATTTGAACATTTTAAATCAACACCAAGATATGATCCTCAACTTAATCCATTGAGCTACCAAAGGGACTCATAGACCTGTAGCTCGAAGCTCCAACAGTATATGAATAACTGACTAAACTCTTTAGCGATGGGATCCACCATCCGTTAACTACCAGACAGTCCACTAAAAATTGACAGCTGAACTCTTTTTACCACTGATATATTATGTGTCTATCTTAATCAATCAGGAGTGCGACAACTCTTCACAGATCACTCGTAAGTACAACTAGGCCAATAACCGTTATGCCCCTGTAGTTACATCTATCTCCTTAAGTACCTGATCCCTTTAATGAACATAAGTCATAGTCCTACTATGACCGAGTCTTCTCTTCCAAAGAGAAGCTGTGGCCACTATGTTCAAGCCTCGGAATCAACACTTAAGGGAGCAATCTCTTTACTTATCCCTACTTCGAGGAGTGAATTCCATCTTATGGATTGAGTTCCCAGCTCCCAGATCAGACAAGTCCTAAAAAAGGTAGGTTGAGTTGGCAATCTGGCCACTCTCACCTATACTAATCAAAGGACCGCCCTCAAAGACAGGAGTTCCCAAAACACTCATGATTAAGGTCATGTCACCTATGGTCGTTTAGGTGAGATGCAAGTCTCTAGTATCAACGGTGTTATATACAGAGTCTAGTCATCTCGTGGCTCAGGTCTTATACAAATGCTTTGTATAGGATACCCCCGCTCGCATGTCTCCACATGAATGGTCAGGATCAACTATCTGTAGTAGTTTACAACACTTGCAAATTTCTACAAAGTGGGCCGTATCCGTAGTGTCACCAGGATCAGGTATCTCACCTTAATCCTTATACTACAGACCTATTTAGGTTATCACTTAAGGCATGATCCACTTGTATATCACATATACATGCTTAAGTTCACATAAGATAACCAAGGAGCTATGTTTATTGGATATGAGTAAATGTTAGAATTAAATAACACTTATTTTATTTATTAAACACTGTGTATCTTTACAAAACAATGAGACTCCGGGATAATTAGGACACCAATCCCAATAATCTCCCACTTGTCCTAATGACTCGGGAGACTAATGTACAATACAATATAAAAATGTACAATATACAAGATACTAGGGCATACCCCAGTATCCTTTTCCACTTGCCTTAGACAAGATGCCGTATGTCCCATAGACCTAGACTCTCCAGGTGACCCCCAAACACTTTAGCTGTGAGGGCCTTTGTAAACGGATCAGCAACGTTGTGCTCCGATGCGATCTTCGTGACTATCACATCACCGCGATGCATAATCTCCCTGATTAGGTGATATTTCTATTCTATGTGCGTACCTCGAAGATGACTCCGAGGTTCCTTCGAATTTGCTACAGCCCCGTTGTTATCACAATAAAGAGTGATAGGCAAATCCATATTTGGAACAACTTCCAAATCTAAAAGAAACTTCCTTAGCCAAACAACCTTTTTAGCTGCTTCACAAGCTGCTACGTATTTGGCTTCCATAGTGGAGTATGTGATGCATTTTTGCTTATGCTTCGCCAAACTACAACCTCTTCATTCAGAGTAAACACTGATCCCGATATCGATTTATGAGAATCTCGATTGGTCTGAAAGTCAGAGTCCATGTATCCTGTAAGGATCAGATCCTTATCTCCATATACAAGCTTGTAGTCCCTCGTTCTCTGAAGATACTTGAGGATCGTCTTGACCACCGTCTAGTGATCAAATCTTGGATTGGACTGATACCGACTGACAATCCCTACTGCATAGCAAATGTCGGGTCTGGTACACAATATTGCATACATTAAGCTTCCTACAACAAAAGCATAGGGAATCCGTCTCATCTTCTCAACCTCTTGAGGCATCTTACGACATTGATCCTTAGACAGAACGATTCCATGCTTGAAGGGTAACAAACCCCTCTTGTGAATCCTGCATCCTTTACCTGATCAACATTTGATCAATGTACGATGCCTGAGACAGGGCTAACCATCTGTTCTCACGATCCCGAATAATCTAGATCCCGAGAATATACTGTGCTTCACCCAAATCTTTCATTTGGAACTGGGTAGCTAGCCACTCCTTAATGTTAGTCAGATACCCTACATCATTCCCAATGAGTAGAATATCATCCACATACAGTACTAGGAAAGCTATTAAGCTGTTGATGATCTTCTTGTAAACACAAGGCTCATCAACGTTCTGGTAAAAGCCAAACGACTTAACAACAGTGTCAAATCTGATGTTCTAAGATCTAAATGCTTGGTAATGAGCAGAAATGCACGTTATCATAGTACTAAGTTCTTAAACAATGTTGGATTGCATTGATAGAATATGTTAAATTGCGTCCATTAAGCATAAACTCTACAATATTGCGGTCACATGCGTCTAACGCATTAGGGCAGTTGATCTCTATATTTTTGTGTAGAATAATGCGTTAACGCAATGCAAAGAATGTGATCATAGGAATACATTGGTCGAGCGCAACTTCACCGCAAGACTTTGCATTGATCGTGCTCGCAAACATCCACCCAAGAAAAATCACTGCAACATGGTGGACGCATCCGGACGAAAGGACAATTAAGATTGATGGGACAGAAAGCTAACAGCAGTCAGATCCAAATTAAGTTGATAGCCGATAACGGTCACAAAGTACATCCAGCTTCATCAGTGACAACTATCTGGTGCATCAGTCAGGAGTTAAAGCTGTCCCATCTGTACAACCAGGAGAGAGAAGCCGCCTTTCACCTTTGATGCCCTATAAATACCAAGTGTATTCTTCAGAGAAGGGGTTAAGCAGTTGACTACTTCATCACTTTACAAGTTCATGCCTCTGTTATAGTTTTCTTTTCCATTTCACGGCAGAGCTAGAGAAGAGTGGTGACGCCAGAGATCGTCCAAGGCGGCTCAAGAGAGAACCTTGGGGCGTAAGAGCAGAGAGGGGGTTGACTCTCGCGAAAGCGAGAATATCTTTAGAGTACGAGTAGAACAGTGTAACACCTGGTGGCAAGAAATTGCTCCAGGCTCTTTACTATACTTGCATTGTTATTCTGTACTTCATCTTTTATCTATTCAATGGAAGTTCTATTTCTACATCTGCTTACTCTCTTAATACGCATGAGTAGCTAAACTTGCGATTTTCTTGTTTTATGCTGTGCGAAAAATCCTTTTAGAGCTGCTGGAAAGAGAATCTAAAGAAAGAACCTAATGTCTCGAGAGAGCTAGGTTAGAATCTGACTTGAAAGAGCAAGATTATGCATGCATAAACAAGAAATAGGGACTTAGAGATGAGCTCTATTTTTCAAATTGCATCGCATGCATCATAGGAATAGGAATGATATTATGCGGTCGCATATTTACCCTGGACTTACTAGGAAACTTAGAGGAATTTACACTTGAATTCCGCTGGGGAAACTGAGTGCACAACGTAATTCCATCAACACATATCATCCATTTTCCACACTTAATAAAATAACGCATCAATGCTTGTTTCAGCCCATAAATGGACCTATTAGGCTTACAAACTCTTTGCTCTTGATCTGGAACAACGAACCCCTCTGGTTGAGTCATATAGATGGCCTCCTGAAGATTACCATTAAGAAAGACAGTCTTGATATCCATTTACCATATTTCATAATCATAAAATGTAACTATGGACAGGAGAATCCGGATAGACTTGAGCATGACAACAGGTGATAGCCATTATTAGCTGCCATCAGCTGCTATCGCTGATAGCTTCTATCAATTGCTATCGATGATAGTTGCTATTAGCGATAACTTTCTATTTGAGAAAAATTAATACAATCTTGAAATATTATCTTTTAATTTTTTTTATCAATTATCAACAGCTATCATTGATTTACTTTCATCAATTGGTAGCAACCTTGAAATATTAATACTTAAGGCTATCAGTGGCTATCAATGATAGATTTATAAATAGTGATAAACTTTGAAAGAAGACAACAACTTTGATTATCACAGTAACTATCACTAATAATATTTTATCATGGCTATCACTAATAACAGTTATTAGTCGCTATCGCTGATAGACTTTCATAAATTAAAATCAACCTTGAAATATTAACACTTAAGGTTATCAATGATAGAATTCTATAACTTGTTATCACCTTTGAAAGAAACTCGATATATAGATATCACCTAAGTTCTATCACCGATATCAATAACATCATTCATATTGTGGCTATTAATGATAGCTTCTTTCGCCGATAACATCACTGATAAGATGCTATCAATGATCTCACTAATATCATACTATCAGTGATAGTTCTCTATCACCGATAACGTGCTATCAGTGGTGGCTTCTATCACTTATAATGTGCTATTAGGTAGCTTCTATCATCAATAACATATTAATAATATTAGCTTTTATCCCTAGTAACATGCTATCAGTAGTAGCTTCTATCAATCATAGCCACTAAACACCTTTTTGCCTCTTTCTTGTCCTTCCCAAACATTTATTAGTCCCTTTTTTTTTCAATGATAGCTTTTATCACTGATAAACATGCTATTAGTGATAACTTCTAGGCATTCTACTTACATTTTAGTTCAAGATTCAACTTTATTAATTAAATTCACTAAGTTGGCTATCAATGATAGATTTCTATAAGTAGCTATTAACTATAAAAATATAATCAAAGATTAAGCTATCAATGATAGAAGTATTAGTGGTTATCACTGATAGACTTTCATTTACTATTTATATTTATTATTTGCTATAATAATCAAACTTGATGATTGGCTTGTTGGTGTTAAGTCACTTATGAATTGAGTACATTCAAGTCTTGGGTACGAAACTCAGCCTCATAATTTTAGAAAAATTTTAAAAATAAGAGAAAGAGAAGAAGAAAAAACTGAAGAAAGGAAATAAAATTAAATAGAAAAAAGGAGAAGCAAAAACCGGAGAAATGAAAAAAAATTACAAAAAGAAAAAGAAAGGGAAAAAGAAAAAAGTCGGAGAAAGAAAAGAAAATAAAATAAAAAAAAAGGAAAAGGGAAGAAGCAAAAATCGAAGAAAGAAAAGAAAATAAAAATAAAAAAAGGAATAAGCAAGAATCGAAGAAAGAAAATAATAATATATTTTTAAATTTTTTCTCTTATTCTACTATATATTACAAATATCCAAATATTTGTTTCTTTTTAATGATTAAAGAGAAATTAGAACTAAAAGCAATAAGAAAGACATGCATGCTCACTTAGGTTTAATTTATGGTTTTAAAATGTTTAAAACTTGGATATTAGAGACCTAAGATCACGGTTCTAATCTGATTAGCAACCATTAGACTTTAATCTTTTAATCAGTTTAATAGGATTAATTGACTAATAAAAGATTAAAGTGTAGCAAATCTATCTATAAGGGACCTTTTGTCTAAGGCGGGTTCTGTCTAGGCTGGGGTTTTTAAGTTGATGGAAACATAACACTTCTACTTGGGAACTTACCTAGAAAGATGAATTAGATAGATTTGATGCATGCATGTAAGTTAAGGATAGTCCATTAAAGTGTTTAAATGTGACTACTTGAACTTTTTCTTTTTTCATAGACAAAAGTTGTTTATGAGCGAACTTAAAAAGATGACTTAGACTAAAATTAATAGTTGGATTGTCTAGGTTAATGAACTCCTAGGTAAAACATTCAGTGGGAGGTACTTGGGTCATATGATGCTTCACTTAAACCTTTCACATTTCTCCTATATAGTCCACACCGTGAGATCTACCATCGGCCTCGAGGCACCCTGGGAGTGTCCCCCTAAATGATGGTGTTTGGGTAGGTCAATATCAAGGTGGATAGAGAGAGTTTTCATAGTAAGTGGGAGTGGGAAGTGCGGCAGAATATCCCTCGGTCTCCCTCGTTGGATTGAATAAAGATTCTGCGCATCGCCTTGAGACACACTGGGAGTGTCCCCCCTATAGGATAGCAGTTTTGCATGTTTTTTTATTTGATCTCTGTAAGAGGATAAGCTTTCTTAAGCTCTTGTCCTAATCTGCTTCTTCCCTACAATGGGCTCATTAGGGCGGGACTCTGGCATCGAAAGTGAGGGGTCACACTTACACAAAATTGTTAAAGGTTAACAGTTCTGGACCAAATAAATGGTGGCTGTTAGGTTTAGTTCCAAGAGTTGGTTCTGCCTAATGGTTGAGAAGGTCTCATCGCCGTGAAGGGACATCTGACCACCCCATTAGTGATGTTTGTCCTGCCTCGCTGGGATATCATTGCAAAATAGAAGTCTTTCACTTAGGGTACTTGCTGTGTTGCAAAATAAATTGGTTAAAATGTGGTTTAGCAAAATCTAATAAAAATTTTGTTCCTTTTTCAGCAACAATCTTTTGAAAATGGCCACAACCACATTAACTTTTCTTAGCACCGAAAAATTAATTGGCGATAACTTTTCAACATCGAAACATATGATCACGACAATACTGATCATCGAGGATCTCATGTTTGTCCTTACGGAGGTCTATCCTCCTATTCCAGCTCCTAATATCGTCGAAATGTTCGGGTGGCATACGAGCGATGGACACGGGCAAATGAGAAGGCTCGAGCCTATATCTTGGCAAGTCTTAATGAAGTCTTGGCCAAGAAGCATGAGCCATGGACTCAATGCGTGAGATCATGGAGTTCTTATGGGGAATGTTTGGACAACCGTATGAACAGCTCATGCACGAGGCTCTTAAGTATATATTCAACTCCAAAATGGAAGAAGGCACCTCTGTTTATGAACATGTGCTTAACATGATGGTCCACTTCAATGTGGTGGAGCTGAATGGGTCTATCATCGATGAGGGCAGCCAGGTTAGCATAATCCTACATTCTTTGTCGGAGAGCTTCCTGCACTTTGTTAGTAATGTGATTCTTAACAAGTGAAATACAACCTTACAACTCTTCTCAACGAGTTGCAGACCTACCAATCTTCACTAAAAAGTAAGGAGAGGAAGAAGGGTGAGGAAAATGTTTCTTCATCTTTCAGGACGTTCCATAGAGGTTCGACCTTAGTAACAAAGTCTGCACCTTCTACTTCTAACTCTACAAAGGAGATGAAGAAGAAGAGTGGTAAGGGAAAAGAGAAGATGCCTGCTAACTCGCTGCCTGTCGCCCCAAGAAGGCATCCACTGCCGGTTGAAAAGAGACAATGTTTCCACTGTAACTAAGATGAACACTAGAAGAGGAATTGTCGTTGTTGGCTTTAGGAAAGGAAGGCCGCCAAGGCTAAGGCCAAGGCATATAAAGGTAAATATGATTTATTTGTACTTGAAACTTGTCTAGTGGAGAATGATGATTCTACCTGGATAATTAATTCGGGCGGAACTAACCATGTTTGTTCTTCTTTTCAGGGGATTAGATCCTGGCGACAGCTGAAGGCTGGTGAGGATAACGATGCGAGTAGGCATCGGGCACGTCGCCTCAGCTGTGGTAGTGGGAGGGATCAAGTTATCTTTATAGAATAGGTTTTTGATTTTGAATGATGTATATATTGTTTCTGAACTTAAGAGGAACCTTATTTCTGTAAAGTGCTTGCTACAATGTAAATACACTATTTCTTTTAATGTAGATAAAGCGTTTATTCATAAAGATGGTGTTAATATTTGTACAATGTATTTGGAAAGTAACTTGTATGTGCTAAGGCCGTTAGCCATTAGTTCCCTCCATAAGACAAAATTGTTTAAAACTACAGTAACTCAATCTAAACATCGACCTATTTCTCCAAAATAAAATGCTCAACTTTGGCACCTTCGATTAGGGCACATCAATCTCAATAGGTTTGAGAGATTGGTGAAGAATGGAATTTTAAGTGAGTTAGAAAAAAATTCTTTACCGGTGTGCGAAACTTCCTTTGAGGGTAAGATGATTAAAGGACCTTTTACTGGAAAAGGTTATCGAGCCAAAGAGCCTTTTGAGTTAGTACATTCTAAACTTTGTGGTCCTATGAATGTGTGAGCCCGAGGTGGCTATGAGTATTTTAGTAGTTTTACTGATGATTACTCTAGGTATGGGTATGTTTATCTTATGCAACGGAAGTCTGAATCCTTTGAAAAGTTCAAAGAGTTCAAGGCTGAAGTTGAAAATGCATTGGATAGACGGATTAAAACACTTTGATCGGATCGAGGTTGAGAGTTTTTGGACTCAACATTCTAGTACTATTTGATAGAACATGGAACCGTTTCCCAACTCTCAGCGTCGGGTACACCTCAATAGAATGGTGTATCGGAGAGGAGAAATAGAACCTTGTTAGACATGGTTTATTCGATGATGAGTTACGCTTCTTTACCGGACTCGTTTTGGGTTTTTGCAGTGGAGACTGCGATATACATACTCAACTGTGTTCCCTCCAAGAGTGTTACGAGAACACCTCTAGAGTTGTGGAACGGGCGTAAAGCTAGTTTACGTCACTTTCTCATTTCGATTGCCCTGCACATGTGCTTGAGGCAAATCCTAAGAAGTTGGAATCACAGTCGAGGTTATGCCTCTTTGTAGGCTATCCCAAAGGTACACAAGGGGGTGATTTAGTTGATCCATCAGAAAATAGGGTGCACGAACGCTACTTTCCTGGAGAGGGATCATATTAGGGAGGATAGTCCATGAAGTAGACTCGTGTTGCGTGAGCTTTCCAATGAAACTACTGAAACTTCAACAAGATTTGTTGAAGAGCTTGCTACATCAGTAAGAGTTGTTGATGGTAGTTCATCTAGTAGGTTGGTTCCACCCCAAGAGTTGAGGGAACCTCGACGTATTGGGAGGGTTGCAGACCCGTTCATTCGCTATCTGGGTTTCATGGAAATTCTTGCTTTGGTAGCGGATGGTGACGTTGAGGATCCGTTGTCTTATCAGAAGGCAATGGAAGATTAGACTGGGATGAATGGGTCAAGGCCATGGATCTCGAGATGGAGTCGATGTACTTCAACTCAGTATGAAATATTGTAGATCAGCCTGATAGGGTAAGACCTATAAGTTGTAAATGGATCTACAAGCGCAAACGGGGTGTTATGGAAGGTGCAAACCTTCAAAGCTCGACTTGTGGCAAAGGGTTATACCCAGGTAGAGGAAATCAACTATGAGGAGACTTTCTCGCCTGTTGCCATGCTAAAGTCGATCCGCATCCTTCTGTCCATTATAGCTTATTATAATTATGAGATATGGAAAATGGATGTCAAGACGGCCTTTCTGAATGGCAATCTTGAGGAGACCATTTACATGGTGCAACCCAACGGATTCATAGCCCAAGGCCAAGAGCAAAAGGTTTGCAAGCTGAATCGGTCCATTTATGTGCTGAAACAGTCGTCTCGATCTTGGAACATACTGTTTGATATTGCGATCAAGTCGTTTGGCTTTGACCAGAATATTGATGAACCTTGTATATACAAGAAGATCATCAACGCTTCAGTAGTCTTCTTAGTGTTGTAATTAGACGCTATATTACTCATTGGGAATGATGTAGGTCTACTGACTGTAGTTAAGAACTGACTGGTGACCCAATTCCAAATGAAAGATTTAGGAGAGGCTTAGTTTGTTTTGGGTATACAGATCTTTCGGGATCGTAAGAACAAAGTGCTAGCACTGTCTCAGGCATTGTACATTGACAAAATGTTCCTTAAGTACTCGATGCAGGACTCCAAGAGGGGCCTACTGTTGTTACGACATGGAGTCCTTTTATCTAAAGACATGTGTCCTAAGACACCTCAAGAGGTTGAGGAGAAGAGATGGGTCCCATATACGTCTGCCGTTGGCAGTTTAATGTACACGATGCTCTGTACTAGACCAGACATCTGCTATGCTGTGGGCATAGTCAGTAGGTATCAGTCTAACCCAGGCCAGGGTCACTGAACTGTAGTGAAGAACATCCTTAAGTATCTTCGGAGAACGAGGGACTACATGCTCGTGTATGGATCTAAGGATTTAATCTTTACTGGATACACGGATTCTGAATTTTAGACTGATAGGGACTGTCGAAAGTCCACTTCAGGGTCAGTCTTTACTCTTAACGGAGGAGCTGTAGTGTGGCGAATCACTAAGCAGGGGTGCATTGTCGACTCCACTATGGAGGCGGAGTATGTAGTGGTTTGCAAAACTGCTAAGGAGGCTGTCTGGCTCAAGAAGTTTTTGACAGAACTGGAAGTTCTTCCAGATATGTCTAGGCCCATTACCCTTTATTGTGATAATAGTGGGGCAGTGACGAACTCCAAGGAGCTTAGGAGTCACAGGCGCGACAAACACATAGAGCGGAAGTATCATCTGATCTGCGAGATAGTGTATTGAAGGGATGTGATCATCACGAAGATCGCTTCGGAGCACAATGTTGCTGACCCGTTTATGAAGGCTCTCACGGCTACAGTATTTGAGGGTCACCTTCAGAGTATGGGTTTACAGGATCGCTCGTGGCTGGACTAGGGCAAGTGGGAGATTTTCTTGTACTAGGCTTTTATGCCCTAGTTTATGCCCTAGTTTGTTGAGATTTTCTTGTACATGATCGCTTTAGGACAAGTGGGAGATTATTGGGATTGATGCCCTAAAGTCTCGTGTCCTGTAGTTTGTAAACAGTTTGTACGAATTCTTGTGATGTATAATATATGATATTTTACTTCACTTCTTGATTTTGCTCAGTTGTTGGTTTTATTTGCTTTACCACAAACCAGTAAACCTAAAATCCCTGGTTATTTGTATGTAACTTAAGCATGTATATGGTGATATACAAGTGGATCATGTCTTAAGTGATAACCAAAATGGTCTGTAATATATGGATATAGGAGGGAAACCTTATCCTGTTAACGGTACAGATGCGGCCCGCTTTGTGGAATGGGCATAGATGGTCTGATCCTGATCATTCCTGTATGGGACATGCGAGCGGGGGCGTCCTATACAAAGAGTTTGTATAAGACCTGACCACAAAGTTTTAACGTCTCATTATATAACACCGTTCATGACAGAGACTTCACTTCACTAGGATGACCATAGGTAACATGACCTCAATCTTGAGTGAGTTGGGAACTCTTGCCATTGAGGGCAGTTCTTTGATTTGTATGGGTATGAGTGGCCAGGTCGCCGACTCAAACCTACCATTTTTGGGATTTATCTGATTTGGGAGCTGGGAACTCAGCTATACAAGATGGAATTCACTCGTTCCTCGAAGTAGGGGCAAGCAGATAGATAGCTCCTTTAAGGGCTAATTCTATGGCTTAAATGATGTGGCGCCACACACCTTCTCTTGGCCCAAGAGGTGTTCACACATAGTTGGACTATGTTGTATTGTTCATTAGAGGAATCAGTGGTACTTAAGCAGTGAGATGTAACTACAGGGGAAAAATAGTAAATTGGCCCAATTGTGCTTACGGGCATCTGTGAAAGATCATCATACTCATGATTGGTTATATCCGATGGACACAAAAATATATTTATGGTAAGAAGAGTTCAACTGTTGGTCTTTAGTGGAATGCTTGACAGTTAACGGATGGTAGATCTCGTGGCTAAAGAGTTTAGTCAGCTATTCACGTACCATTGAAGCTTCGAGCCACAGGTCCATAAGGTCCCCTTGGTAGCTTGGATAAATCGAGAATTAGATTTTGGATTAGCTTGAAATGTTCAAACTGACAAGAGGGAGTTCGATTATATATGATATAATTGAACTGTTTAATTATATATGATATAATTGACTAAATGTATGAGATACAGTTTTTTGGAGGAAATTAGATATAAATATGATTTATATAAATAGAGGAGAAATTACTAGAGTAGATATGTGATATCAAACTATAGATTAAGAATATAATATGATTATATTCATTATTTATTCAATTAGTCGGTTATGTGATAATTGACCGGAAATTTCTCCTGAATCGTGTGATAGTGGAAAGATCAATTTTGGTTATTGTTGAAAGAACTCTTATTCAAGAGTACCTACGAGTAGAAGTGGATCTTTCCAATTCATTGTGGCAGAATTACCACATATACATTCAAACATACTAATATGCATTCATAATGCTAAAGTGATCGAGAGATCATACCAGTTGAAGACTTATTTTTCACAGCGAATCTAAAACCCAATCGTCTGCCTCAAACAATCTCCACACGAACAGAAGGAAATGGAGATGACACCATCACTCAGAGCCCTCAGTATTCTTGGAGTGAGAATCCAAAGTGTGGACTTTGTTCAGATTTGGTAGAGGGGAAGAGGAAGAAAGATCATATACAACGATCAATCAAGTGGGAGATGAGCTCGTCTATCGTAAAGACAAGATGCTTGATCGTTTAGGTGAAGTATACGATCATGTAGGAAAAAGGTAAGCGATCGTTTAAACGATCGTGTAGGAAAAGGTAAGCGATCGTTTAAACGATCGTGTAGAAAAAACTAAGCGATCGTCTATATGATCATTTAGTAAATATCAGGAGCTTAATGATTGCTTAGGAAAAGGTAAATGACCGTTTAGTAAATAGCATGCGCGGGTGTACTCATTAAGCGATCACTTAGCAATATCGTATAAGTAAGCGATCGTGCAGGCATTGATTTTCTAAGCGATGACACACTTTTTAACACAATGTCTACGCATCTCATGCTTAACACACCGTGAGCTATTTATGCATCTCAAAGTGATATTTCAACTCACTCATTCGTTATTAAAACAGAAGAGACGCCGTCCCATTTCCCTTTTAACTGTTCAATGAATGTGATCTCATCATATTCATAACATATGAATTAATATCATATATTAATTATAGTATTTTTCCTCCACTAGATATAAATCATATTTATATCCAATTTTCTCAAATTAATGTATCTTATACATAAAGTTAATTATATCATATATAATTAACTAGTTCAATTATATCATATATAATCGAACTCCCTCGTGTCAATTTGAACATTTCAAACTGACCCAAAAACTGACTCTGAACTTGTATCCAAGCTATCAAGAGGACCTTATGGACCTATGGCTCGAAGCTCCAATGGTACGTGAATAGCTGACTAAACTCTTTAATCACACTATGCACCATCTGTTAACTGACAGACATTCCACTAAAGATCGACAATTGAGCTCTTCTTGACATAGATATATTTCTATGTTCATAGGATATAACCAATCTTTAGTACGATGACCCTTCATAGATGCTCGTAATTACAGTAGGCCAATTTTCTGTTTTGCCCTTGTAATTACATCTTCTTTCTTAAGTACCCCTGATCCCTCTAACGAACAATATAATATAGTCCTACTATGTGTAAACATCTCTCAGGCCATAAGAAGGTGTGTGGTGCAACATCGTTCAAGCCCCGGGATCAGCCCTTAAGAGAGTAATCTATCTACTGACCTCTGCTTTGGGAAAGAAGTGAACTCCATCTTGTGAAGCTGAGTTTCCAGCTCCCAAATCAAACGAATCCCCAAAGTAGTAGGTTTAAGTCAGCGCTCTGGCCACTCGCACCCATGCAAATCAAAGGATCACCCTCAATGGCAGGAGTTCCCAACTCACTTAAGATTGAGTTCATGTTACCTATGGTCATCCTAGTGAAGTGAAATCTCAGTCATGAACGGAGTTATATGACGAGACATTAACACTTCGAGGTTAGGTCTTATACAAACTCTTTGTATAGGACGCCCTCGCTCGCATGCCACTACACGAATGATCATGATCAGATTATCTATGACAAGTCACAACACTTGTAACAATTCCACAAAGCGAGCCTCATCCTTAGTGTTACAAGGATAAGGTTTCCCTCATGTATCCATATACTACAGACTCTTTTGGTTGTCACTTAAGACATGATCCACTTGTATGTCACTACATACATGCTTAAGTTACATAAAGACAACCAAGGATATTATATTTATTGGTTTGTGGTAAAATAGAAACATCTAAATGTGCAAAATCAAGAAGTGAAGTAAATATCATATATATTATTCATCACAAGTGTTCTTACAAAATTGTTTACAAACTACAGGACACGAGACTTTAGGGCACAAACCCTAACAATTGTAACTGAAGAATAAAATGAAAATTGGTTTCATTTTGCAAGAAGTTCGAAGATATCGATCACGGTGTGGAAACATCATGATCGCTTAGTTGAGAGCCTATACGATAGTGCCTTATCGCCTAAACGATCGCACACCCTGCACACTAGACGATCGCACGCGTTCTCTAAATGATCACGGAGTTTCTCTAAACGATCGCTTAACGCGCTGATCTTTTTTAAACGATCGCTTACTAATTACTAAACGATTGCTTAGTAAAACCTACACGATCGTGTACCTTTCTCTAAGTGACGAGCACCCCACTATATGATAGTCACCTACTATCTCCCACTTGCTTGTCGTTCTACACGATCGTCCTTTCCTTCTTCCTCTACCAATTCCATCAAAGTCCATTCTTTGGATTCTCACTCTGAGGATACCGAGGGTTCTAAGTAGTGGTGTCGTCCTCGGTTCCTGCTTGTTCGTGTAAACAATCATGGTGCTGGTAGCCGACTGATTGCTGGGCGATAAAGATAGTAGAGGAGTCGCTTCCGCTAGATTGAGTTCGAGTGAAGACAGTCTTAAACTGGTATGTTTACTCAATCTATTGTTATTTAATTGTTAAAGCATGCCTATAATTAGTGTTAAAATGCATACCTGGTATGTGTGTGTGGTAATTCAGTCACAATAAAATAAGAAAGATTCGAACGCGCTCATGGATACTCTTGTTTAAAAATTCCTTCAATTAGTTCCTTCCAGTAGCTAGAAGAGGGTGAAATGACACTCAAGGTTGGAACGAGAGGCGCCATTTCAGTTCGTGCAATGGGAGCTTCTAAGGATTATTTTATAAATGGACTTTTATTTTTAGAAAATTTATACATTGTTCCCAAATGAAGAGGAACCTTGTTGTTATTTCTTGTTTAATTGATCAATAATACTCAGTTTCTTTTAATTCAAATGAAGCATTCATTATGAAAAATGGTGTGATTATTTGTTCAGTTGAATTAGAAGACAACTTATATGTGTTAAGACCAAATGAATCAAAAGCACTTTTAAATCATGAACCGACACTGTTGAACCAACCCTCACCTATGAAAATCTAAAGATAATCTCGAATAAATAGGAGTTCATAGTTATTTCAGAATTAAGGTCAAGTTACCTAGGTCATCATTTTGAAATAGTCAAGTCGTAAATAGTAAACAATGTTATCAAGTAAGAGTGACTTATTTCTTGGTCTGCTCTTGCGCAAACTCATTACACAAGACGCCTCCATTCCTCATGTCACTACATGCATGAATCAGGATCACTTCATCTGCAGCACTTTACAACTCCTTGTAACAACTATAGATTAGGCTGCATCCGATAGTGTTACCAGAATAAGACACCCAACCTTATTCATATACTGTTGATGATTTAGACTATTTACTCGAACCTGATCCACTTTTATGTCTCCACATAAAGTTCAAGTACTCATGTAATAGTCATGGATCTTTTAGTTTATTGGATTTATTTCTAAAACAAAATAAGCAATTCATATATTCAATACAACTTTATTGATTAAACTTTAACAACAACTTTATTGATTTACAGAATGAGTTTATTGTTCACAAACCACGTGTTTTAGGACATAAAATCCAACACTAACTTGCTTAGAAGTCCCTTCTTTACCAATCTCCCAATCCTATCGAGATCTATGTGACCTAATTTCAAATACCAAAGATATATGTCATTGTTACTTGAAGAAATTCTTCTCATCTTTTATGAGTATTCGAAATTTTAAGCATTTCATGATTTAAAAGTGCTTTTGATTCAATTGGTCTTAACACATATAAGTTTTCTTCTAGTTTAGCTGAACAAATAGTCGCACCATTTTTCATTATGAACGCTTTGTTAGATGGAAAAAAAAACAGAGTACAATTGTTTAATTAAACAAGAAATAGAAACAAGGTTCCTTTTCATCTTGGGAACAATGTACAACTTTTCTAAAAAGAATAATCTATTCCTAAAAACAACTTAGTATCTCCCACTACACGAACTGAAATGGCGTCTCTCGTTCCAATCTTGAGCATCATTTCACCCTCCTCAAGTTGCTGGAAGGAACTAACTTCCTTCTTTTTCTTCTTCTCAGTAAGGTACTTGGAGAAATTGTGTTTCCAGTGACCATCCACATTGTAGTGGAAGCACTTGTCCTTGTCAGCCACCTAGGCTTTACCCTTGCCTTTACCAGCAGCGGGAGCCTTCCTCTTCTCTTCTTTCTTTTTCTGGATCTTTTTAGAACTAGAAAATGAGTGATCAAGCTTAGTTCCCGAGGATAAATTGTTGTGGAACTTTTTGGAATGGGCAACATTTGCCTCTCCTTCTACTGGTTCCTTTATCTTTCATAAGGGGCTGATAAGTATGTAACTCATTCAGGAAGGTAGTTATGGTGTACTGTATTTTATTCATAACCGCTTTGTTGCAAAATTAAAGGAAACTCTTCGGAAGAGATTCCAAAATAAAAGACACCTGACTCTGCCCGTCGGTGACTACACCGTTCATTTCGGTGACATTGAAATAGACCATCAAGTCAAGAACACGTTCTCTCACTGATTGCTCTTCCTTTATGTGCAAATTATAAACATGGGGTCTCGTGTCGAATCTGAATGGACAGTTGTCCAAACATCTCATGAAGGGATTTCATAATCTGACGCGTAGACATCATGGACTCTGCTTCTTGGTAAAAACGTCAGACAGGCTTGCCAAGATGTAGACTCGGGCTTTGTCATTGCTCTTCGTCCAATGGTCATAAGCATCCTTCAATTCTTGGGATGCGTTGCGAGCGGTGACTGGAAGACATTCCTCCGTCAAGACGAACTACATATCATCAATAACTAGAATCGTATTCTGTTAGATTTCCACGTCGCATAGTTTCCATGTGTTAATTTTACGTTTTTAAGCAAGGAAATGGTCGTGGAAGACATGCTAAAACGAATAACAAACAATTGACCATATTAGTTATATTTGTCTTAACCTATTACTTAATTATCCAATCAATTTAGCAAAAACACATGTAACCATAGAACCCTAATTAAATTAATGATTTAGTTTTTGCAACGATACTTCAAAAGTTTAGAGCAACAACCACCAAAGGGTGATCAACTACTCCTCCCTTGAATTGAAACAATCTTAGCTAATCACTAATACAAGAATAACTCTTATTCCTATAGTTTTTAGCCACCATTATTTCGGTTAAGGATTCATTAATTAGATTAATTTATCCTGTAAGTGTGACCCTCCCATTTTTGGATCCCAGAGGTACGCTTCAACAGGCTACTAAAAAGAAAGACAACTGTTGAAGATTAACCTAAGAAACCCTATACATTATTGGAGTTTGCATTGTTCCGGCTCCTATGATCGACCCTTCGAAGGGATGGTTGCTCCAGGGTGGCATGCAGACGAACCATAGGAATCTCACGGTGAAAACTAATAGAGGAGACTGTAGGATATGTTGACACGCGTCATTCTCCACTTACTATGAACACTTTCCTCATTCACCTTGCTATGACCCATGAAAACACTTTCCGAAGGGCGGCCACACTTAGGGCAACACGAAGTCGGGCAAAGATCTCATAGTGTGAACTCTTCGGAATGTGAGAGTTGAAATTTGATATATCATATATACCAATTTCCTCCCACTAAAGTATTCTAATATTTTTAGGATTTTATTATACTTGGTTAAAAACCGGCTAATGAATTTATCTGTGTCTTTTTAATTTGCTCAATAAAACATTTATATTAAATAATTTAACAATACTTGATTTTATTTATTAAACTCTTTAATAAAATCAATCATTTATTGCATGCTTATAAAATTTTGCTCAATTCACCTTCCAAGTCAGTTCCTAGGTGGAGATGTTCTGTTTCCGTCAACTTAAATACTCCCTCCTAGACAAAACATTTCTAAGACAAAGGTCTCTTATGGGAAAGTATTTTATAAATTTAATATTTTAATGGAATTCATTTTAATCCTATTAAAACAAATTAAAATATTAACCTATTTCTAATCCCATTAGAAAAACTTCCAACATAAGTCTAGGTGAATTAATTTTAAACCCTTTAAAATTAATTTAGACCTATGTTTGCATGCAACTCTTGATTATAGATTTTAATCTATCTCAATAAAAACATAACATTTATATTTTAATACTTTATTAAAACCTATAAATTTTCATCTAGTGACATCAAATAAATATAACAATTATACATATCGAAGTAATGTTGTGCTCAATAAAAATTCCATTTTCAATCGATAAATATAACACTTATATTAATCGTACATGAATATCAAGCATCCATATTCATCAATCCATCATACTATAACAATTATAACATCGTATGATGCATGGATATGCTTAATATGACCATACATCCTTATAACATAACACTTATATTATGATACATGAGCGTGCTAATTTAATCATGCATCCATAAAATATAACCCATATACTTAATTATGATGCATGAACATGTTTATTTTAATATGCGATTTTTGAATCTATATGATATACAATATGTAATATGAATTCAAACATTAATCTAAAACATACATCCAATGAATAGTTAAATTAATTTAAACAACAAAAATTGGATAAGGTTTTGGCACCCTAAAAAAAATTTAATTAATTAAATTAATATAACTTTTACATCAATTTAATTAATTAATTAATACTAAAATCAATAAAATAGCAAACTAAGTCCCAAAAAAAAAAAAACTTCAGCACTCCTTAAGTTCGTGCATGCTGCATGCTTCTGCCAAACTTCGTATTACGCCTCGCCCTTCCGCATTGTGTGATGTTGCGATAGCAGCATTGCGATGCTGAAAGGCAGAATGCCTCTATTTTGTGTGACACGAACTTACAGACTCGAAGCAAAAATTAAATGCCCAAAAGATACAACGAGCCCTTACATTTTAATCATATTAAAAATTAATCTAAGTGCCAAAACTGAAAAGATGCAATCTTGCAAGCCTTCATTCAAAATGCACATTTAAAATCCTACCTCTAAACTCATTTATGTTTCAAAAATGCGAAGAACGAAAATGAAAGATCCTGGCTCTGATACCAATAGTTGGGATCGAATCTCGAGTGGAAGCGTGTGAACGCCTTACATCTCGTTAACCAATTTTTCAAGAAACAAAAACATTGTTCTAAAACAGAATGTAGAAGGATAAACACATGATAAGGCATGCTTTAGATGAAGGAAAATAAGAAGGAATAACCGTTCTTACCTATGAAGATTCCTGAGCTCCTAAAACGATCCTCTCGCTTTTCCAATGAATACGATCATGAACACGAACGTCTCCTCGAACAATATTGAACACAACCACGAGAATAACCATGTTATTCTCTATGATTCCAATTGAAAGATAGGTGGTATCCAACTATTGGAAGATGATGAAGAGGAGAAAACTTTTTGGAGAGAGTAGAGATGATTTATTTTGTGGCTAAGGTAAAATTACTAAATTAAATCTTACACTAAAAGGGCCATAAGGGGTATTTATATGGAGAAGAGTTAAGCCATTCTCAAAGTCTTTCCCAATTTACCCTTGTGCTCAATTATTTAAATAATATTTATTTAATTAATTAGTACATTAATTAAATAACCATCTATACATTAAATCCAATTCAACATATATATTTAATTAACAAAAATATACATATATATATTAAATCCAATTTAGCGTATATATTTAATTAACAAAAATAAACATCTATACATTAAATCTAATTTAACGTATATATTTAATTAACAAAGATAAACATCTATACACTAAATTCAATTTAACGTATATATTTAATTAACAAAAATAAACATTGTATGTTTATTTGCACCACCTCTCTGTTAATTTAACTAATTAATTCTTTATGAATCTAATTCATTTGAATTAAATATTTGAATCTCATCCAAATATTTCTCTTTAACTTAATTTAAATTATAGATCACATCTATAATCATTTTCATATTAATCACATTAATATAAAATTTCTTCAAATCGATTTGAACAATTCAAATTATTCCTCTTTAATATCCTTTAATGAGTTAACAAGGGGACCTGGTGGACCTGTAAATTAGAAGCTCCAACGAAATGAGATTAATTAGCTAAACTTATTAACCAAATTAATAAATATTCGTTAATTATGGGTACACTCAAGTAAAAACCCACAACTGTACTCTTCTCACTCTAGATATATTTATGTGTCCACGAATATAGACCAATAACAACAAGTTAATCCTTCAAGAGTGTTCATAATGCCAACTGGGTCAAATTACCATACCCCTGGGTTACCTTTGACTCCTTAAGTACCATTGTTCCTCTAAGAACAACCTGTTTATTGTCCAACAAATAAACAGAGACCCTCTCGGGCTAATGAGAGAGTAGGGCTCTTTGTTCAAGTCCTAGAGATACCACTTAAGGGAGCACTTATCTATTTATCCTGAAGTCAGGAAGGAGTAAATTCCATCTTGTATTATTATGTTTCCATTCCCCACTTGGTCTTGTACCCAAAATGGTAGACATGTTGAGTTGGTGAACTGGCCACTCTCACCATACAAATCAAAGGACAATCCCTTATGAACAAGAGTTTATAATACATATAGGATTAAGACTAAGTTGCTTAGGTCATCCAATTGAAATAGGAACCTAACTAGTTAACGACGTTACATCTATTGGTTACTATTTCGTGGTCTGGTCTTATGCAAACTCATTGCATAAGATACCCCCACTTGCGTGTCAGCTACAGGAACGTGTTGGATAATTGCGTACGTATCGAATTCAAAGTGGGTCGTATCCAGAGAATCACCAAGATAAGGTATCCAACATTATCCTTATACTATAGACCCTTTAGGCTGTTTCCTGAACATTGATCCCTATGTATCTCCACATACAGTTCAAGACTCATCAGAAAGTTTTGGATGTTAGTAAGACAAAACACAATCAATAAAATTTATTGAATTAACATCGATAATTCTTTATTGATGACGGTCAATTGATGACCTTTACTATCTACGAGTTTTAGGGCATGAAACCCAATACACACATATATATCTCTATGTGTGTATTTTTATATTCAAATATGGTAATTGATTGTATACAATTTTCAAACTAAGTAAAAAATAAAAATGCAAAAACATAAAATATGAAAAAAGATTTTTAAAAAAATCAAAGAAAAATGATTTAGAGTTAAAGAAAAGTGGGAACAAATGAATGAGAGTGTATTTGCTATAAATTAGTTAAAATTTTTGTTTTGCTATTTTTTTTCGATAGAATCTTTACAACAAAAAATAATATGATTCAAGATTTTAAAACAAGATTAATTAATAAAAATGAGATGGTTTCTAATATTTCTAGTTTAAAACAAAATTATTGTAAAGACAATCATAAAAAAAAATTTAAAAAACGTATGATTTAGTTATTATTAATATAAAATCTTTTAAAATTTAAAAGTTAGTTAGGAAAATTAATATAATATAAGATTTAAAATTTTAAAATGATTTAGTTAGAATTAAGGGAAAGTATAATAGAAATATAAAAAGTCAGTTTAAGAAAGAATTTAGAAAAATTCAAAGCATTTTTTTTAGATAGACGATTGTTGAGATAAAAATTTTAATTATTTTCAAATAAAATCATGAAATTTATGCCAGATTTTTCTTCACGTAAAGAGACATTTAGTTCCTGATGAAAATCTCAAAGGAAATCAATAGAGTTCGCATTATAAATTTGATAAATGAATTACAGTGTATTAAGAAAGGTACAAAATTAATTAGTGTATTAAGAAAGATTGATGAGGGTATTTTAGGATTAATGAAAAACCGACCTACGTGTGTCACATAATTTGCTATATTTCAAAAGAATTACATGATTTTCTATTTCTCCAAATGAGAATAATTAGTGTTATATACCTGATTTTTCCTAAAAATATTACCCCAATATTAAAAATATAATTCTTTCGATTCTCGAAAAATGTATTTAAAATTAAAATGGGGATTTTACATTAAAAAAAAACCATATTTGGCCATGTATTTTCATAAATGTCTTTAAATTTGATTTTTTTTTTCAAAAAATCTTTTAGTGTTTTCTTGGACAGTGTTATCTCTTTTTTTTTTTTTTTTTTCATTTATTTATATCTCATTTTTATATATTTTCCCTATTACAAAGCTACCTTAATGATGGAGAGAGAACATGTATATATCATGGAGAGAGAAAATATATTTAATTATTACCATTTTTCAATTGGAGTAAGAAAATGCATTTATTATAATTTTTTTTCCCATTTTTTCAATTTGGAGAAAGAAAATACATTTAATGAAATTTTATTTTCTATTACATTGGTTTTCACATATCAAATTATTGATTTTCTTGATGAGTTCATTGTTATTTTCAATATACCTTAAAATATTCTGTTAGGTATTTGGAAATATTCTAACAAATATATAAATATACTACATCTTATAAATTAAAGATTGACTGAATGCTTGACATAAATCATAGTATAAATTAATATATAAAATATACCACAGTATAAATCATCTTATATTTTATTTACATCACAATATATATATCCCATATACCACTTTGATTATATGTAGTTTTATTTGAAATAACATGAATAAAGTTATGGTAGTTTTATTTGAAATAATAATTAGTTTGATTTGCTAAGTTATGATGAAAAAAGATTGATTATATGAATAAAATTTAGTGATTATATGAATAAAGTTTAGTACACTTAGAAAAATATAATTCTAATACTTTTTGTTTAATGTTCAATCACGAAAAAAAATTATTTTCTCAAATAAATTTTTGTTTGTCGAGAGAAGTAATGTTATATATATAAAAAAATTTATTGTCAAAGTGAGTTTATTCATGATAAGTATGTCATTAACATTAGAGTTTCTAATTTAATACTACACTAATTGTAATTAACAAACAAGCATTAATTAAATAAAGAAAGAAGGAAATCAATGAAGTTAATTGTTACAAATTAAAACATTGAAATATTAAAAAGAAACAGTTTCATATAAATACAACTCCATCACACGTCCGTTTAAACTCCCACTTTCATTTAAAAACAATATTCATGAAAGATTTGAATACTAAAAACACAACACTAATATAAAAATCAAACTCCTTCTAAAGTTTTGAGCAACAACAACACAACAATCAAATCAAAACTCAAAAAATGACCACCACCCAACAACTCTTTGTTCTGTCTCTCATTTCCCTCACTCTCCTCTCCGCCACAGTATCTTATTCAGAAGCCCATGGCTTAAACATGAACGCCATTGACAGATGCTGGAGATCGAACCCATATTGGAGAAGAAACAGGCAACAATTAGCCATTTGCTCAATTGGGTTCGCTGGAAAAATGACCAATAACATTGGAAGAAATCTCATACAATACCAAGTCACGGACCCTAGT
The DNA here is from genome assembly GCF_027475165.1 of Benincasa hispida. Taxonomy (NCBI): domain Eukaryota; kingdom Viridiplantae; phylum Streptophyta; class Magnoliopsida; order Cucurbitales; family Cucurbitaceae; genus Benincasa; species Benincasa hispida. The sequence goes on from NC_143485.1 coordinate 60,519,259, forward strand.
GATGACCCTACAAACCCACGTCCAGGTACACTAAGATACGGCGCCACAATGATCAAGTCCAAAGTCTGGATCACATTCCGAAAAGACATGCATATTGTGCTTAAGAAGCCGCTTCTTATTAGCAGCTTCACCGCCATCGACGGCCGAGGCGCCACCGTCCACATCACCGGGAATGCGTGTCTGATGGTGTTCAAGGCCACCAACATTATAATCCACGGCCTTATCATCCACCACTGTAGGGCTCAGGCGGCGGGTCAAGTCATGGGCCCCAATTCCAAGATCATTACGCTTGGACACGTGGACGGCGATGCCATCCGTTTAGTAACGGCCTCAAAAGTGTGGATTGACCACAACACACTGTACCGTTGTGAGGATGGGTTGCTTGACGTCACTCGTGGGTCCACTGACATCACCATTTCTAACAATTGGTTCCGAGACCAAGATAAGGTTATTCTTCTTGGCCATGATGACGGTTATGTCCGAGATCGGAACATGAGAGTCACTGTTGTCTATAACCATTTTGGACCAAATTGCAACCAAAGAATGCCTAGGTAATATATTACGAATTTAATTAAAATTATAGGAAGTTACACCAAAATATAATATCCCTTAACATGTGTGAAATAATTTCAATTCATATACTAACATTAAGATTTTTTTTTCTTTTTATATACATTCGAAACTTCATAAGTAGATTTTAGACAAAACATTAACAATTTTTATCCAAAACTAACGAAATATATCTATGATGTAGGATCCGATATGGGTATGCACATGTGGCGAACAATTTGTATCAAGGTTGGACGCAATATGCAATTGGAGGAAGCATGAATCCGAGTGTGAAGAGTGAAGCCAACCTTTTCATTGCATCAAAGTCAAAACAGGTAACAATAAAAATTAAATTGAATTTGGATTTTTATTAATAATAATTTTGATTCGAAAAAAAAGAGTTTAATTAATAATGCAAATGCAGATTATATGGAGCACAGGGAAAGTAGAGCAGGCGAAATGGAAGTTTCATTCGGTAAGAGACGTATTTGAAAACGGAGCTTTATTTGCACAAATTGGTAGTGGGAGAGGAAATGTAAAACCAAATTACAACGCCCAACAACGGTTTCCAGTTGCAGATGCCAAATGGCTCAGATCATTGACAAGCAACTCCGGAGCATTGCAGTGATCATCAAACTTAAAATGTTGATATATCACATCTAATTACTTTTTCATAACAATAATAATAATAACAATTTTTCTTGTAAATAAATGGATCGTATCATCAAATATTTTGATCCACTAGAAATAAAAGAGAATTAATCACTACTTTTTGTTTTTAGTATATATTGCACTTTCATTTCCAGTTAACAAGGATGAGATATAATACACCCGATCTATCTGATGTACATACCAGCTTCTTAATTTATCAATTAAGGTTGTAATTAAATGAAGTGATATTCAAAGACACACTTAATTAAGAAAGAGAAACGGAAAAATTGATGAACATACTTAAAGAAAGAGCCTTTAAGGATCGAAAGGAATATTGAAAAACAGAGAAGGAATTAGTAACCGTAAGTGAGTATCAAATCAATGTTGCAACACGCGCCGTGCCGACATTCTAAATATGGTCAATATTAGAAGTATAAAAATAAATAATAAATATTAATTAATATAATTTATTAACGTGGTGCGAGAAAAACTTGGAGCTAAGAAACACATATACTTCTAATTGTGTAGAGAATCTATGTAATTTGAAGTATCTAATTTTCATATACGCATATGAAACCCAAACCCACAACTAGAGATGTCCAAAAAAATCTACGGGGACCTGCCCGAACGGGACGGAGAATCCCCGAATACATTTGGAATGGGGGAGGAAGTGGAGAATTTTTTTTTCATATTTACAATTCAGGGCCAGGGAGGGAAATGTATTTCCGTCCTCGGCCCCATCCCGCCCTGATTTTGTATATAAATTTTAAATGTTTAATATATATATATTCAAATTAATATTGTAGATTTTATTAAGATAATTATAGATATTTTAATTATTTAAGTTCAAAATTTTTATTACTTTAATTCTTTAGATGTTGTAATATTTAAGATAGGATGTTCTAAATGTTGAATTTTTATAAACTATGAGAATTTAATATTTTAATTATATTTTTTAAATTGCATGTGTATTATTGTTTTAAATAGTAGAATTGATAATATTTCATTTAAATGAAAATTCTTTTGAAAATGTTTAAAGAATTGTAAAAAAAAAATATTTGATTGAAATTAAAGAAAATTTTAGAGAAAAATAAATGTGGGGAATCCCCACCCCGTTCTCCGTGGGAAAATTCATGGGGACGGGGAATGGAATATAAAGAATAAAACAAAATCTAGCCATCTAAAACAAAATAAGATTAAAAAAGTATAAAAACAATAAAGAATAAAAAAACAAAAAGTTTAAAAAAACTTGAAACGTAATTAAATCTTCATTCTTCCCCTTTCTTCTCACTATCTAAATCATGGTTCACACCTCCTTTCATCCTCAACTTCGTTCTTCAATATTCATCTTCTACATATTTCCTATTGTCTGCTCTAGTTGCTCAACCACTACTCGACGTTACTAGATTTTTTTTCTCAAGTTTTCACTCTCTTCTTGAACCTACTTTAATCTAACTTTACATGTATATAACGTATCTTCAACGTATTAATATCTTAGTTTCTTAGAAATTGGCGTATTGTCATATGGTATCATATTCGTATCATATTTGTATTATGTATTCGTATCTATGTCTATGCTTCTTCAACTTGGAGAATACATATTATAGTAAGAGAAAGAGAGAGTGAGGGGTGTGAAGTTAAGAAGTAAATGGCTCGTAAGAAATGTTTGTCCATGAATCTGGAAAAGAGAAGAGAAGGCAAAGAAAAGGAAAGAATCCCCGAAGAGAAATAGAAGGATGTATTTGTATATATATATATATCAGGGAAACATTGAAATATTAAAAAGAAGCAGTTTTATATAAATGCAACTCCATAACATGTCCGTTTAACTCCCACTTGCATTTTAAAACAATATTCATGAAAGATTTGAATGCTAAAAACACTACACTAATATAAAAATCAAACCCCTTCAAAAGTCTTGAACAACAACACAACAAAATCTGTAAAGATTATTAGGAATAAAATTATGTGATTTTTTAAAAATGATTTAACGTGAAATTACGTAAGATATGGATATGATTATCAATTAAAATGGGCAAAAGGGAAAATCAAATATTTCTCCCTATAGACTATAGACTATTTTAGATAGTATAAATTAAAAATTTGTAGCATTGACTTTTGTCAAAAATTTTAAAAATGTAGTACTTTAAAAATAGTTTAGAAAGGTTGCCAAAATAATATCAATATTTTGACCGCATAAAAATATTTTTTAAAAATTATTTAGCGTATATATACACAAGCATACACACACCACGATGAATAAAAAAAATTGGTTTTTATTTTTGTGGTTTTTAAATATGAAAAAAAAATAATTATCAACCTCTATAACTAGTAAACATAACAAAATACTCAGATCTGTTTTTTTTTTTCATTTAGTTTAACATGTAAATATAGTGCTTACAAGAGAAATAATATATTTTTATTTTTCATTTATAAAAATAGTAAATCAACATTTTATTTATAAAAATGAAAAAATAAATAGATTTATAAAAGTCGAAACTAATCCCAACTATACAAATGAGATTGTAATTAACTTATTAAGAAATATTTGTAATTATATTGTACATAAAACAAACATCTAGAGACTATCAGTGTCTCTCTTAGCCAAGTCTTGAGTATCACATTGATCTCTTTTCCAACCAAGTTGCCACCATCTTCCTCTCCGAAATCGGCTCCTCCACCAACAATGACAACACATCCAACTTCAATTTTGTCTTCATCCCTTGCTCCGTCGGACATGGCTCCCTCTCCTTTCACCAAAACTTCACCACTAGCTTCGACTTCGACTCCTTCTCCATCAACTTCATTTATTGCTCCTTCAGAGCCACCAACGATCACTCTAGTTCCATCTTCTTCTATCTCAACTCCTCCGACACAGGCGCCGTCACCGACCTCAACCCCTAGCAATGGTGCTGTCGTGAATATAATTACTATCTCAGAATCTATCATCGCAACCATAATTTCCTACACCCGACTACCTTAAATGCAATTGGTCTATCGTCACTCTTTACTCTACTACTTTAAGGAAGCCATTGACACAAAGAAGAAAATTGGAAGATGTGCAGCATAGTTGGGTTAAAATAACATAATTAAAAAAAAAAATCACATTATATGTGTGCGTGTGTGTGAAAAATAAACATGCAAAAACATAAAATAAGTTGAAAAAAGACTTCAAAAAATCAAATGAGAGTGATTTAGGGTTAAAGAAAAGTGGGAACAAGTGAGTGAGAGTGTATTTGCTATAAATTGGATAAATTTTCTGTTTTGCTATTCTTTACAACATAATCTTTAAAACAAAAAATAATATGATTCAAGATTTTAAAACAAGAGTAATTAATAAAAATGAGATGTTTTCTAATATTTCACGTTTAAAATAAAATTATAGTAAAGACAATTATAAAAACAATTTAGAAAACGTATGATTTAGTAATGATTAACATAAAATCTAAAATAAATATAAAAGTTACTTAGAAAAACTAATATAATATAAAATTTAAAAATTTAAAATAAGATAATCATAAGAATAATTTAAAAAATAGATGATCTAGTTAGAATTAAGGAAAAGTATAATAGAAATATAAAAAGTCAGTTTAGGAAAGGGTTTAGAAAAATTCAAAACATTTTTTTTAAGATAGAAGATTATTGAGATACAAATTTCAATTATTTTCATATTAAATTATGACATTTATACCAGATTTTTCTGCATGGAAAGAGACATTTAGTCCCTGATGAAAATTTCAAAGGAAATCAACAGAGTTCGCATTATAAATTTGATAAATAAATTACAGTGTATTAAGAAAGGTGCAAAATTAATAACAGTGGAGTTATAAAGGAAATCAACGTATATATTTAATTAACAAAAATAAACATCTATACATTAAATCCAATTAAATGTATATCTTTAATTAACAAAACTAAACATCTACACATTAAATCCAATTTAACGTATATATTTAATTAACAAAAATAAACATCGTATGTTTATTTGCACTAGCTCTCTGTTAATTAAACTAATTAATTCTTTATGAATCTAATTCATTTGAATTAAATATTTGAATCTCATTCAAATATTTCTCCCTAACTTAATTTAAATTATAGATCACATCTATAATCAATTTCATATTAGTCACATTAATATACAATTTCCTCAAATCGATCTAAATAATTCAAATCATTCATCTTTAATATCCTTTAATGAGCTAACAAGGGGACTTAGTAGACCTGCATATCAGAAGCTCCAACGAAATGAGATTAATTGGTTAAACTCTTTAACCAAATTAATCAATATTCGTTAACTGTGGATACACTTCACTAAAGACCCACATCTGCACTCTTCTCACTGCAGATATATTTTTGTGTCTATGTATATAGACTAATAACAACAAGTTAGTCTTTCACGAGTGTTCGTAACGCCAACTGGACAAATTATCGTTTTACCCTTAGGTTACCCCTGTCTCTTTAAGTACTAGTGCTCTTCTAATGAACAACTTGTTTATGGCCCAACCAATAAATGGAAACCCCTCTCGAACTAATGAGAGGGTAAGATCCTTTGTTCAAGTCCCCGAGACACCACTTAAGGGAACATTCATCTACTTACCCTAAAATCCGGAAAGAGTGAATTTCATCTTGTATTATTATGTTTCTAACTCCCCACTCGATTTTGTCCCCAAAATGGTAGACATGTTAAGTCAGCTAATTAGCCACTCTCACCCGTAAAAATCAAAGGACAATCTCTCATGAACAAGAGTTCATAATACACTGAGGATTAAGATTAAGTTGCCTAGGTCATCCAATTGAAATAGGAACCCAACTAGTTAATGGTGTTACATCTAGTGGTTATTATTTTGCGGTCCGATCTTATACAAACTCATTTCATAGGATACTCTCACTCGTTGTCACCTACATGAATGCGTTGAATCATTGAGTGTGTATCAAATACAAAGTGGGTCTTATCCATAGTGTCACCAAGATAAGGTACCAAGCCTTATGCCTATACTATATGCCCTTTAGAATGTTTCTCAAACATCGATCCCTATATGTCTCTACATACAGTTCAAGACTCATAAGACCCCCTGGATGTTATTTTATTGGATTTAGTGTTATTAAGAAAAACACAATCAATAACATTTATTGAATTAACATCGATAACTCTTTATTGATGACGGTCAATTGATAACATTATCTATCTACGAGTTTTTGGACATATAACCCATCAAACTCCCACTTGAACTAAAACTCTAGTAAGTGGGTTGTACATAATATCAAAATCTGAAACAGTGGAAATATGGTAAATAAATACAATAAACTAGGACATCCATATACCCATTACACATCTTCCACTTCCCCTAGATTACCCCGTGTTTGAAAGGTAATAAACCCTTATTAGAGTTTTGCATCGAATATTGAGTCAACATTTTGTCAATATAAGTTGCTTGATATAGAGCCAACATTCTATTCTTGCGATCCCTAATGATTTGGATCCTAAGTACATACAACACCTCTCCCAAATCTTTCATTTGGAATTGGGCTGCTAGCCATTTCTTCATGTTAGTAAGGTATCCTACATCATTCCCAATGAGTAGGATATCGTCCACATAAAGTACCAAGAATGCTACTTTATCATTGATGATTGTCTTGTAGATTACAAGGTTTATCAATGTTTTGATCAAAACCAAAAAATTTTATCGCCGTGTCAAATCTAATGTCTCAAGATCTGGACGCCTACTTCAACCTATAAATGGATCGATTCAGCTTGCAAACTTTTTGCTCCTGACCTTAGGCTATGAACCCCTCACGTTCAAACATGAAGATATTCTCTTCAAGATTGTCATTCAGAAAAGTAGTCTTGACATCCATTTGTCATATCTCATAGTCATAATATATGGCTATGGACAAAAGAATTCTTATAGACTTAAGCATAGCAACATGGGAAAAAGTTTCATCATAATCAACCCCTTTCCTTTGGTATAACCCTTTGTTACAAGTCTAGCTTTGAAGGTTTATACCTTTCCAATTACATCTCTCTTTCTTTTATCGATCCATTTACATCTTATGGGTTTAACCTCTTCAGGTAGATATACAAGCTCCCATACTGAATTGGAGTATATAGACTCCATTTCAAGATCCATGGTTTTGACTCATTGGTCCTTGTCTACGTCATTCATTGCCTATTTATAGGACAATGGATCCTCAACTCCATCATCTGGTATGACAACTTAAATTTTAGTTAATCCTAAGTAATGGTCAGGTTTCATCACAACCCTCTCATTACGTCGAGGCACTCTTAACGATTGAGAAGGATGAGATTGACTTGAAGTGTTGACTTCTTCATTAACTCTTGGTGAAGGACCAACTACATCAACAAGCCTTGTTGATGATTCAGTAGCTTCACTTAATACTATTTTGCTATGTGATTTATGATCTCTCATGTGGTCTTCCTCTAAAAATGTACCATTTATCGATACAAATACCTTATTTTCTTGAAGGTCACAGAACAAACCACCTCTCGTTTCCTTAGGGTAACCAACAAATTTACATAACCTTAAACGAGGTTCCAACTTCTTATAATTTGTCACTAACACATGTGCATAACAACCCCAAATTCTGAAGTATTGTAAACTTGGTTTACGCCCCCTCCAAAACTCGAAAGGTGTTCAAAAACATTCTTTGAGGGTGAAGGGATGAAAACCTAAGGCACACCGAAAGCCAAAAACAAGAACCATTTCGTCTTTCCAAATTGACATTTAAAATCAAAATAATTTTGCATTGGAATAAAAAAGTAATAACAATTAAGTATGCTAATCCCGAGAAGACTAATTAAATAGGGGAAGATACCCTAGCTAGCAATTTTTTTTGACAATCATGTAGAATTTCTCTATTGAATTGGAATTGGGCACCACCACTTGGAAACCTCTCTATTCTTGCAGAACATTGAGGCTATAGAGAATTATGAGATTCTCTCTTTTGGGATTTGGGAATATCACATAACGATTTTTTCTTTCTTTTCTCAGGAAGAAGAAAACACACAGAGAGAGCCTGAAAGTCATCTCTTCCCTCTGCAAAACAAAATCCTTTAGCTAGAGAAAGGGATGGTCATAGAGGGAGAGAAAAATGTGGGATTGATCCCACGTTTTCTCGTAACTTCCCTAATATGGGGAGTTTAATTTAAATAAAATAAAATATATTAGTTGAATCATATTTAATTAAATGTTCATTTAAATCATATTTAAATGATTTCCTCATACATAACCTATAGTTTTAATGTGCATCTAATGTACATTAATTTTAACCTATAGTTTTGATTTAATCAATTTAATTAAATTCAAATTACAATTAATTAATTATCAAATTAAATATTACATATTTAATTTAATTTCCTATTTGAATCGTACTAAAAAAAATTTCTCTCATTTACCTATAGTTTTAATGCACATCCAATGCACATTATTCTTAACTTATAGTTTTCAATATGAATCTTATTCATATTAAATTAATATTTGAACTCCTTTCAAATTTTTCGTTCTCTCATTTATTAATTTTGACTCATATCCAAAATTAATAATAAAGTCTAAAATTAAACTGTATATTAAAATGTATTAACATACATTAAAAAATCCCAAGTCTGAATTTGAATATTTCAAATTCAATTTAATGACAAACTACCTCAATACCCTTTACAAGTTAGGAAGGGGGACCTAATGGACCTGCAGATCAGAAGCTTCAACGATGTGAGATTAATTGGCTAACTGTGGGTACAGTCCATGGTGTTGGGGTTAATGCCCATAGTTTCACTCATATTCGTTAACTGTGGGTACAGTCTACTAAAGACCCATAGTTTCACTCTTCTCACTATAGATATGTTTTTAAGTCCATGGTGTTGGGGTTAATGCCCTAAACCTCGTAGGGTCCTATAGTTTGTAAATGTATTGAACAAACTCATTGTCTATTGAATAAAATATATGATATTTTATTCCATATTTTTGTTGCATTAACCACAAACCAATAAACTAACATCCAAGGTTATCTTGTAACTCAAACATGTATGTAGAGACATACAGGTGGATCATGTTTAAGTGATAACCTAAATGGTCTGTAGTAGATGGATAAGGTTGGCTACCTTATCCTAGTGACACTACGAGTATGGCCTGCTTTGTAGATGTTACAATTGTTGTAAAGTGCTATAAATGATTTGATCCTGATCATTCATGTATAGATATGTGAGTGGGGATATTCTATATAAAGAAGTTTGTATAAGACCGGACCACGAAATGTTTACTCTCGTTATATAACACTGTTCATCATAGAGACTTACATTTCACCAGGATGAACATAGGTACATGACCTGAATCCTGAGTGAGTTGTGAACTCTTGCCTATGAGGGCAGTTCTTTAATTTGTATGGATGAGAGTGGCCAGATCGACAACTAAACAAGCCTACCATTTTAAGGATTCGTCTGATTGGGGAGCTGGGAGTATAGCTACACAAATAGGAATTCACTCATTCCCTGAGATTGGGGTAAGTAGATAAATTGCTCCCTTAAGGGCTGATTTCGGGGCTTGAATAATGTGGCGTCACACTCTCTTCTGGCATGAGAGGGGTTTAGTCATAGTTGGACTATGATCTATTGTTCATTAGAGGGATCAGTGGTACTTAAGGAGTTAGATGTAATCACAGGAGCAAAACGGTAATTTTGGACTAGTTGTACTTACGAACAATTTTTGAAGGGTCATCGTACTATTGATTGGTTATATCCATTGGACACAGAAATATATCTGTAATGCGAAGAGTGCAGCTGTCGGTTTTTAGTGGAGTGTCGATAGTTAACGGATGGTGAATGATTTAATTAAAGAGTTTAATTAATTATTCATGCACCGTTGGAGCTTTAAACTATAGGTCCATGAGGTCCCCTTGGTAACTCAATGGGATTAATTGAGAATCAGTTTTTGGATTAATTTAAATTGTTCAAATTAATAGAGGGATTTAATTAAATATGATATAATTAAGTTATTTTAATTATATGTGATATAATTATTATAATGTATTTGATACATTATAGATTAATTGAGAGGAAATAAATATTTGAATAAGATCCAAATATTATTAATATGAATTGGATTCATAATTGTTAAATTTAGTATAAACGTGATTTATATTAAACGACATATAAGAGAAAAAAGAAACTATAGGTTATATTGTCTGTGATACAATATTAAATCTATAGGTTATATGTTATATTTGATATAATATATATATATATGATAAGTTAGTTATCATATTTATATTTATATATATTAAATATCATATTTATTTTATTTGGAGGGAAACTCTCTCCCTCCCCCTCTTTTCTAGTCGGTGGTTGTGGTATTTGGTTTTTTGAAAGACATGAGAAAGTCTCCTTCTTCATCAATATGATCATTGAATTGGATAGATTGAAGGAGAGTTCTATGTGCGAGTTTGAGTTGTTGGTGAACAATTTCAAACCTTCCTTCTTACTACTAAAATTCCCTTATTCCAAAATAGTCAGAGCCCATCACTCCTGGGTTCTCTATCTAAGAATACAAAGGAAGCCTTTGTGGTAGTGTTCGTACTCTTGATCGGAGTTTTCTTGAAGAGAGTCTTCAAGACGTTCGTGTGTTGTTTGAGGGATTCTTGAAGAAAAGTCTTTAAAGGTAAGGTTTCTAAAACCTTTTAATAGCATGCTGTAATTTATGTAAATGCAGATTTTGTTCTTGATTTACTGTAAAATTTACATTCAATGAGAAATGGGATTTGGGACGATCTTTCTTCCGCTCACGGTTCCCTTCATTTTGGGATCCTTCACATAGATATAGACTAATAACAGCAAGTTAGTCATTCACAAGTGTTCGTAACACTAGCTAGGTCAAATTATTGTTTTACCCTTGGGTTACCTCTACATCCTTAAATATCAGCGTTCCTCTATGAACAACCTGTTTATGGTCCAACCATTAAATAGAAACCCTATCGGGCTAGTGAGAGAGTAAGGCCCTTTGTTCAAGTCCTAGAAACACTACTAAAGGGTTTTGGGATTGGTGTCCTAATTCTCCTAGAGTCTCGTAGCTGGTAAACTTTGTACACATTGTTATTAATAAAATAAAAGTTATTTTATTTGCATTTACTCATATCCAATAAACAAAGATCCGTGGTTATTTTATGTAAACTTAAGCATGTATATGAGATATACAAGTGGATCATGCCTTAAGTAATAACCTAAAAGGTTTGTAGTATAAGGATAAAGGAGGGATACCTTATCCTGGTGACACTATGGATACGTCCCGCTTTGTAGAGATTTACAAATGTTATGAACTACTACAGATGGTTTGATCCTGACCATTCATGTGAAGACATGTGAGCAGGGGTGTCCTATGTAAAGAATTTATATAAGATCGGACCACCAGATGATTAATCTCTTTATATAACGCCGTTGATAATTGAGACTTATAAACAACAACTATTTGACTAAACTTTATTAAAGTCTTAGACTTAACTACAGAGTTTACATCAACAACTCTAAAATCGGAAGTGTGACTGTGGCGTGGCAGACCTTGACCTTAGCAACACCCTGGAACTCCTCACCTTTTGCTACCTAGGAAAAAAAACATGAAAGAAAAGAATGAGCTTCAAGAAGCTTAGTGAGCGATAAGCAACTAGAGTCTATTTCAACTCATAAGAATACAAGCATATTGCAACTATGAGGTTAACATCTAAACCTCAGCCTTCAATGAGTCTGTTCTACTTATACACATAGTAGATAGTTAGATTGATACTAGTCATATAAGTCTGTTCTCAACTCTACCCACACACACGGTAGATAGTTAAACTGATACTAATCATAAACACATGCTCTCATGCGTTCCCTATGTGCACATAGATCCCCGCTTATGGGCTCATAAGCTAGGCTTGTCGATCCTCTGACCATCCCATACGAGGTTCCTCTCACAGGCTCAGGAACTAGACCTCACCATCCCCTGACCATCCCGTGAGGTTCTGCTCCGGGCTAAAAAATTAGGTCTTTTGACCCCCTAACCATCCCGTTCACATATTCTCAATCTCATAATAATTACTCATACACAACATAAGCATATACACATACTCTAAAAGATATGCTTAAGACTTAAAGGAAAATACCACTCACCTTACTAGGGTAGGAACCTTTCTCTTTAGAAGTTCCTTGGTTTCCTCGAGCTCCCTTTAGAACCCTAAATTTTAGATTCAACTACAAGCTTAGATTACTCATAGTTTCAGACCATATTTTGAGACACTTTCTTCTACAAACATGTTCTAAAATGTCTCAGGAAGCTCCCAAAACTCTTCGTGGTTTGTCTGTAATCTTCGAAACACCCTAAACCCTAAACCCGAAACCTCCAGTCCAATTTCTCTAGAATTTCCTCCCGGCAGTACATCTTCATAAACTAGACACTCAGAGCTTTCTTTTGGCCTTGGAATCACTCAAAACGCATGAGTGGTTTATGAGAACCATTGCCCTAAAGTTGACCTATTTATAGAACTCTAAATTCGTCCAACGCATGACACATCTTCAACCTTGCATGTCTAGGTGTCTTCACCATGTGTTGCCAACGCCTCCTCCTTTGAAATGTCTTCATCTCTTTAAGCCAACACATACTCTATACTTGCATGCTTTAATACTCTTCCACCTCCTACTAGATTAAACTAACTCATTTTGGTTTAGCCACTTGTCCCGGGTTGTTGGAATGCAAGCCTTAATCTCCAAGTTTCTTCAATTTATCAACTCAAAGCCTCTCTTTGTTGGTTGCATCCTTGGCCACTATCGCTTGACCTATCGCATAGCTCATCATGTAGCTCTTGTGCTCATCGCATAGCTCATTTTCTATTAGTCTCTCGCTGTTGCTCATCATCCAGCCTTCTTGCTGTCGCTCATCGTCTAGCGTCTGCACCCATCGCATAGCGCTTACACCCCCATCGTATAGCTTATCATCTAGTGACCTCTCGCTGTCGCTTATCACCTAATGATCTCGTTGTCGCTTATCATCTAATGATCTCACTATCGCTCATCATCTAACGATCTCGCTGTCGCTCATCGTGTAGCGCTGACCCCATCGTTTAACGCATCATGCCCATCGTCTAGCTCTTGCGTCTATCACCTAGCACTTGCGCCTAACGCATTGTCTAGCACCCAAGCCCATCGTTTAGCAATATCGTCTAGTGCCATCGTCTAGCGCTCCAAGCAACTACACGATCGTCCACGTGTATGCTCCAACGCCTAGCACCCATGCTCACACATACTAGTCAGCACGCATGCCCAATCTCAACGCCCAGCGCCTTGCCTCATTGTCTAGCCCTCTTAGCACCCCAACGCATGCGTCCTTACCTCCCAAGCTTAACGCATGGTTGTCCTTGGCTTCAAGGCTTAATCTTTTATAACCTCTACAAACTTAGCCTCATTAGAGCCTTATGCGTTAATGCTTCTTAACACCAAACACATGGTTTCTTTTTGACTTCATACATAGCCAAATTTTTACTAGTTAAGGCTTAACTCAAAACTACTCAAAGAAACCTATTCAAACACTTAGAATTTTCCTTCCCTTCAACATAGGATTTAACTTATACTTAGTTAATTTCCTTAATTACATGCTTAAGTAGGGAAATTGAGATATGTGTTTCACATTACTTCATTCGAAAAGTACTCATGGATAAGCTATCAAGTGAAAGAGTTTCACTAAGTGATAGCATTGAAAGACTAGACGATCAGCTAAGCGATCACTTACCTTTGACTATACGATAGTCATTCAGCCAATCGTTGCTACATGAGTGGCTTTGTCTATACGATAGGTTGTCATTTACTAAACGATCGAGCACATCGTCTATACGATAGACAGTGTCTTATCTCCCACTTGCTCGATCGTCTACTTGATCGTAGACCTCCAGTCTCTTCCTCAAGCCAAGATCATACAGAGCCCACAACTCCTGAATTCTCAAACTGAGAATACCAAGGTAACTATTGTGATGGTGTCCTAACTTAGTTCGTGGATCAAGTTAGACTCGATTGGTTTCGTGGAGGTTGCGTTCGTTGTGTTCGTGTTCGTTGGATGTACCGGTTGTTGCGTTCGAGTGTGCTGTCCTTGGACGTTTGTAGATTGATCAAGGGATTCGTAAGAATGGTTCTTCAAAGGTATGCATCCTCTATCCTTTGTATCATCGTTTAGCATGCTGTAATTTCTAGTTGTGAATGACCTCTTAGTTTCTATTTAGATTATAATTGTTTGTGTTCAATTCGAATGGAATTTGGAACGTTCCTTTCCAATACTCATGGAAATCCTCATGTTTTATTTCCTTCAATTGGTATTAGAGCCAGGTTGTTCTAATATTCCAAATACCATTTCGGTTTTGAACTTCTTTTACAGCCTTGGAGGGTTTTTTGCATTGCGTTTAAAAGTTAAATACGTTTGTGGATGTGTTGATGAATGTTTACAAGATGGTTTCCTATGTTTAAAGCTTTCTTTATGATTACAAAGTGTTAATTTGTAAGGGCCCTGCGTTTTTCAAGCATAATTAATAAGCAATCAAGTCTGTAATTCAAAGTGTTTGAAGTTTTTGAGTCGTTTATGATGAAGTTTCGAAGCATGGAGATGCGGTTCTACACGAGGAAGAAGACCAAAGGTTGGTCGTATCGTGTAGCCAAAAGTAAACGATCATTGAGATTTGGCTAAACGATCGTGTAAAAAAGTTCTGCCCGATCGTGTAATATTTACTAAACGATTGTTTAGCTAATGCTAAACGATGGGGTAAACCGTTTACTCTACTGCGTAGCATTGGTTGCTCGATCGCATGGACGCTGGAGGTAAATGATCGTATAGAGCATTTGATGCTCATCATTTAATAAAAGGCGAATGTACTAAACGATCGTGTAGTTTGCATGCTTGATCGCATAGTCACTGACTACACGATCATGCGGTATACAATACCTTGATGCTTGCTCAGCAATCGTTTAGATTATTATGCTTCACCTCATCGTTGTCGTTTAGTTGATCGCTTAAGGCTTGCGTTGCACGTTGCACGTTGCACAATTGTGTGCCTTCATACTTCATCACATAGTCAAAGATACACGATCGTTGCTAAACGATTGTTTATGCTCACACAGCGTTGGTAAACGATTGAGTAAAGAGTTTACTCTCTCGTGTAGGTGATCACATGGTACATGATCGAGAGACATGTTTCTTCACTTGGACGGTTCAAGACCCGATTCGCCTGTTTGAACTAGAGACTTATTGTGCTTTGTAATAGTTAGCTTTGTTTTTCGAGGATTTAAGGCTAATTATCCCGATTCATCAAATTTTATTTAATATACATGAGATGTATGTTGGTTTATATGCCATAGTGTATGACATATAGATTTAAAACCCACCTTAGTTTATGCATTTGATTCATGCATTATATATTATAAGTGTTATAATATAGTTTTTGGCATGATGAAATTACAAGAAAGCATGCACATGCATCATGAAGTATAAGAGTTATATTTATGCATGCATTAAGCATATTCATGCATTATCTTTATATTATAAGAGTTATAGTATAAGGGTGTATGGAAGCATGTATGCTTGGTTCGTTGCTTTGTTATATAAGTGTTATATAAAAGTAGCAATGAATGAACAATGTATGGAGCATGACAATTAGGCTTATTTGTAAATGTTATGAATGCCTTGTATGTGTAGCTTCGCATTTTGTAAGTTTTGGTTGTTTCTTGTTATAAGCGTTATAATGGAAATTAGAACTAAAATCGATAAGAAAGAGTTACATGCGGACTTAGGTGAACTCATGTTTTAAAAGGGTTTTAAAATTGGATTGAGATAGACCTAAGTTCAAGGTTCTAATGAGATTAGATACTTAAATTTAATCTTTTGAATCGGTTTAATAGGATTAAATTGATAGGCATAAAAGATTAAATTTGATTAAATCTATCTATAAGGAACCTTTTGTCTAAGGTGGGTTCTGTCTAGGTTGGGGTACTTAAGCTGACGGAAACGGAATACCCCTACCTTGGAACCTACTTGGAAATGTGAATTAGATAGATTTTCTACAAGCAAGCAATAGTTGATCAAAGACTTCGTTAAAGCGTTTAATGAATGATGATCTAAAGTTGTTTCAACTTTCCAAAGTAAGAGTTACTTTTGGGCAAACCTAAAATGTCACTTAGTTAAAATTTTTAGCCGTATTTTTTCTAAGTAAACTAAACCTTAGGTTATAAAATGCTCAGTGGTAGGAAGAGATATATATGATATGTCAATGATTCCACTCATGTTTTTTCCTGAATGTTCACATCGCGAGATTCATGCTTGGCCTTGTAGTGCCCTAGGAGGATGCCCCTTCGGATGGTGTTTGCATGAGTCAATATCAAGGTGGACGGAGAGAGTGTTTATAGTAAATAGGTGAAAGGTGTGTGTCAATAAGTCCTACGGTCTCTGTCATTGGTTCACATGGTGAGATCATTCTGTATTCCCTCGTGGCGCCCTGGGAGCGTCCCCCTTCGGATGGGTTTTGTGCAGTTGATCAATATCAAGGTGACTCTAGAAATGGATAAGGTCGTTTTAGTTTTTGCCCCAATCGGATTTTTTCCCTTCGGATTGGTTGTTTGGGGTGGAACTCTAGAGCCCAAAATGAAGGGTCACACTTAGGGAAAATTGTTAAGAAAGTTAATGATTTCTTGACCAAATCAATGATGGCTAGTCGTTATAGGGACAAGAGTTGTTATGGTATTAATGACTTGTTGAGAATGTCTCAATACTGAGGAGGGATAAATTGACTACCCTTTGGTAGCTTTTGTCCTAAACCTTTAAAGTGTCATTGTGAAACTAGATGTCATACGAGGTTCATTTTAGTTTTTCTAAACCGTATTAGATGTTGTTTTTCAACGATTTACCCCATCGCTTAGCATTAGCTAAACGATCGTTTAGAAAATACTACACGATCGTCTAGAAAAAATATCTAAACAATTGATGCTTGTTTTTATGAAGTGAATTATGGATGATATGCGCTGGTAAAATTGCATTGTGTACTCAAGTTTCCTCAGCGAAATCCAAGTGTAAATTCCACTGAGTTTCCTGGTAAGTCCAGGGTCGAACTCAGGGACTTGTGAAAATAGATTCCAATGGTAATTTTTATGAAAACTTTGCGGTAACTGATAACTCAGTTAATTGTGGGTTTGTTGTTGATTGCGTTAATGAAAAATAAACAAATGCGGCGGATTTGAGAAAAGTCAGTTGTGTGATAGATGCACTGAGTATGCGGATGAACGGGTTGAGAAGATCTTTAGCTAGCGTTACTTGGGAATGCGTCAGACTATGCGATCATGCTACAACCATGTACAACAAGTAATTTTCCAATGCAAATGCGATGCTCCTAAGTCTAGGACGCATGTGTTGAATGAAAAAGTGTCCATTGAGCTTATCCCTAAGTTTCTACTATTTTCCTATGCGATGATGCAAAATGCGTAAAGGCAAGGTGACCGCATACAATCATATCCTATCTCTAGGATGAATGCAGCGTTGATAACAAATAGTGTTTATTCCTAAGCTTCTATCTCTTGATTATGCGTTCTAATTTGACTTTTCCGAGCCTAGATTCTAACCTGACTTTCTCAAGCCTAGATCCTGTCCTTAGACTACTCTCCCGAGTATCTCTAATGGACGAATGAAGCATACATAATACAAGATAATCGCATAGAATGAAGATTTCTTAGTTGTGCTAGCTAAATGCTTCTCAACCCATTCAATTGATTTAGCTACTCATGCGTAAATAACAAAGAGTGAACAAATATAGAGAAGGAAATTCCATTTTTATAAATGAGTTTAAGTACAAAGTAACAATAGAAGATAAAGGTAGAGAGTCTGATAGCAATTCCTTGTCGACCGAGGCTTTTACACTGTCAATCTCTATTCGGTTCCAAAGATGTTCCTGCTTCCGCAGGCGTCGGCCCTCTCTCTATTCTTGAAGCTTCTGGCGCTCTCCCAAGCTTACCGAAATGATCTGTCGGCACAACCTTCTCCTCTTGCATTCACCTTGAAGTAAAGAAAATCTAAGAACCAGGCCAAATTTGTAAGATGGTGAACTTGAAAACTGATTAGCCCCTTTTCTGAAGGATGCCCTTGGACATCCAGGGTGAAAGTCAGCTTCTCTCTCATGATTGTACAGATGAGACTGCTTTAATTCCTGACTGATGCATCGAATATTTGTCACTAAAAAGTTGAATGTACTTGTGATCGTTATCGGCTGTCAACTTAATTCGGATTCAACTGTCATCAGCTTTCTATCCCATTGCGATTAATTAGCCTTTCACCTAGATGCGCCCACCATGTTGCACAGACCAAGTTGCGGCAATCCTTCTCAGGCGAATATTTGCGAACACGATCATCGCAAAGCCTTGCGGTAATGCTACGCTTGACCAATGATTTCCTATGATCGCAATTTTTGCCTTGCGTCATCGCATATTCTACACAAAAATACAAAAAATCAACTGTTCTAATGCGATGAATGCATGCGACCGCAACATTATGAATCTGATGTTTTTTGGATGCAATTTAACATGTTTATCAACGCAAGCCAACATTGTTTAAGAACTTAGCACTATGGTAATGGGCAGATCGCTTAGTTAAATCCCAACGGTCGTTTACCTGAGGCTACACGACCCGATCAACACTTGATCTTCTTCTTCGTTGAGAACTACATCGCCATACGCAGAAGCTTCATCACGATCAACTCGACGAACTCGAACTTATCGAATTATAGACTTGATTGCAAAGTTAATTTCGCCCAAAAATGCAGGAGCTCTTACAATTAACACTTTGTAATAACGAAAGATTTAACAAAAAGGCAATTTAAACCCTAAACATTCATCAAATTCATCCACAAATGCAGAAAATAGTTAACTACAAATGCAGAAACCCACCGCAATTGTAAAAACGGTTCAATTCAGATATGTAATTTGGAATATCAGAGAACCTAGCTCTGATATCAATTGAAGGAAATTGAAAACGCGATTTTCGTGAGCAATGGAAACAAGACTATTCCAAATTAAAGTAGTAGTGCACACCTTCTACTAAACGACGAGCATCGCATGCTCCCACTACGATCGCCTACCTCTAGTTCCTACGCGATCGCGCAACCAATGCCACATGATATGGTAAACGATTTACCCCATTGGTTAGCATTAGCTAAACGATCGTTTAGAAAATACTACACGATCGTCTAGAAAAAAAACCTAAAAGTCACTTAGTTAAAATCCTTAGCCGTGTTTTTTCTAAGTAAACTAAACTCTAGGTTATAAAATAGTGAGAGGAGGAGGCGTATCAGATATGTCTATGATTTCACTCACGTTTCTCCCTGTATGTTCACATCGTGAAATTCATGCTTGGCCTCAAGATGCCCCAGGATGCATCCTCCTTCGGATGGGTTTTGTGCAGTTGGTCAATATCAAGGTGAACTCCAGAAATGGATAGGGTCGCTTTAGGTTTTGTCCCAATCGGTTTTTTTATTTTTGCTTCGGATTGGCCTTTTAAGGATAGACCTCTAAGGATTAAAATGGTGGATCATACTTACGGGAGATTGTTAAGTAAGTTAATGATCTCTTGGCCAAATCAATGATGGCTTGTCGTTATAGGAACAAGAGTTTTTCTGGTATTAATGTCTGGTTGAGAACTTCTCAATTCAGAGGAGGGATAACTGACCTCTCTTTGGCGGCTTTTGTCCTAAACCTTTGAAGCGTCATTGCGAAACTAGATGTCACACGGGGTTCATGTTAGTTTTGCTAAAACGTTATTAGATGTTGTTTTGTTTTACAATGGGTATTTGCTTAAAACCTAACGTAGGTCAATGTATTTTTCTTAAAAATGACAGATTTATTACAGTGAAAAGAATCGTGGCAAACGACTTCCATCCCACTACTCTCCAAAATAGGAGACAAGACAATAAATATGATTTATTGGTCTTGGAGACATGTCTGGTAGAGAATGATGATTCTGCTTGGATCCTAGATTCAGGTGCTACCAATCATGTCAGTTCCTCTTACCAAGGATTTAGTTCCTAGCAAATGTTGCCACAGGGAGAGATGACTCTTCAAGTTAGTAATGGTGAGGTTGTTTCAGATGACACTACGATCTGATCGTGGTGGAGAGTATATAGACCTCCAATTCCAGAACTATATGATAGAACATAGGATTGCATCCCAACTCTCGGCCCCTAGTACACATCAGCAGAATGGTGTATTAGAAAGGAGAAACAGGACCTTGTTGAACATGGTTCGATCTATAATGAGTTATGCTCATCTTCTAGACTCGTTTTGGGATTATGCAATGCAGACTCCATGTTATATCCTGAACAATGTTCCCTCGAAAAGTGTTTCTGAAACACCTATTGTGTTTTAGAGAGGCCATAAAGGTAGTTTACACCATTTTAGGATTTGGGGTTGTCCGGCACATGTGCTAGTGAGTAACCCAAAGAAGTTGGAACCGTATTCGAAGGTTTGCCTTTTTGTGGGCTATCCCAAGGAAACGAGAGGAGGATACTTCTATGATCCAAGTAAGAATAAAATGTTTGTTTCCACTAATGCTATCTTCTTGGAAGAAGATCACATGAGGGATCATAAGCCACGAAGTAAGCTCGTTTTACGTGAGATCTCAAGTGAGACTGAGACTACTGAGGGTTCAACAATTGTTGAACAGGTCGACAGATTAATAAGAGTCGTTGAGGTCGGAACGTCTAGTTATCCAGCTCAAGAGTTGAGACTGCCTCGATGTAGTGGGAGGGTTATGAACCCATCGGATCGCTACATGGGTTTGACTGAAGCCCAAAACGTCATTATGAATGATGGGGTCGAGGATCCGTTGTCTTTTAAGAAAGCAATGGAGGATGTTGACAAAGATGAATGGGGTTAAGGCCATGAACCAGAAAACGGAGTCTATGTACTTCAATAACGTTTGGGAGCTTGTTGATCCACCTGATGGGGTAAGACCTATTGGGTGTAAGTGGATCTATAAGCGAAAGAGAGGTGTAGATAGAAAAGTGCAAACCTTTAAGGCTAGACTCGTGGCAAAGGGTTATAACTAGGTTGAGGGAGTTGACTATGAGGAAACTTTTTCACCTGTTGTCATGCATAAGTCTATCAGGATTCTCCTGTCCATAGCCACATTTTATGATTATGAAATATGGAAAATGGACGTCAAGACTGCCTTTCTAAATGGTAATCTTGAGGAGACCATCTATATGACTCAACCAGAAGGGTTCGTAGTTCCAGATCAAGAGCAAAGAGTTTGTAAGCTTAATAGGTCCATTTATGGGCTGAAACAAGCATCTTGATCTTGAAACATCAGATTTGACACTGCTATCAAGTCATTTGACTTCAACCAAACATTGATGAGCATTTTGTTTACAAGAAGATCATCAACAACTCAGTAGCTTTCCTGGTACTGTATGTGGATGATATCCTACTCATTGGGAATGATGTAGGATATCTGACTGACATTAAGAGTTGGCTAGCTACCCAGTTCCAAATGAAAGATTTGGGTGAGGCACAGTATGTTCTCGGGATCCAGATCATTCGGGATCGCAAGAACAAATGGTTAGCCCTGTCTCAGGTGTCTACATTGATCAAATGTTGATCAGGTACAGGATGCAGGATTCTAAGAGGGGTTTGTTACCTTTCAGGCATGGAATCATTCTATCTAAGGACCAATGTCCTAAGACACCTCAAGAGGTTGAGAAGATGAGACGGATTCCCTATGCTTCTGCTGTAGGAAGTTTGATGTATGCTATGTTATATACCAAACCCGACATTTGCTATGCAGTAGGGATTGTCAGTCGATGTCAGCCCAATTCAGGATTGGATCACTGGACGATGGTCAAGACGATCCTCAAGTATCTTCGGAGAACAAGGGACTACATGCTTGTGTATGGAGATAAGGATCTGATCCTTATAGGATATACGGACTTTGACTTTCAAACCGATCGAGATTCTCGCAAATCGATACTGGGGTTAGTGTTTACTCTGAATGAAGGGGTTGTAGTTTGGTGAAGCATCAAGCAAGGATGCATCGTGGACTCCACTATGGAAGCCGAATACATAGCGACTTGTGAAGCAGCTAAAGAGGATTTTTGGCTGAGGAAGTTCCTTACAAATTTGGAAGTTGTTTCAAATATGGATTTGCCTATCACTCTTTATTGTGATAACAACGAGGCTGTGGCAAATTTGAAGGAGCCTCAGAGTCATCGTCGGGGTAAGCACATAGAACGGAAATATCACCTGATAAGGGAGATTGTGCGCCGCGGTGATGTGATAGTCGAGCAGATCGCATCGGAGCACAACGTTGTTGATCCCTTTATAAAGGCCCTCACGGCTAAAGTGTTCAAGGGTCACTTGGAGAGTCTGGGTCTGCCGGGACATGCGGCATCTTGTCTAGGGCAAATGGGAGATGGTACTGGGGTATGTCCTAGTTTATTGTATATTGTACATTTTTATATTGTATTGTACATTAGTCTCCTGAGTCATTAGGACAACTGGGAGATTGTTGGGATTGGTGTCTTAATTCTCCCGGAGTTTCGTTGTTTTGTAAAGATGCACATTGATAAATGAATAAAATAAGTGTTATTTAATTATGGTATTTACTCATATCCAATAAACAAAGCTCCTTGGTTATCTTATGTGAACTTAAGCATGTATATGTGATATACAAGTGGATCATGCCTTAAGTGATAACCTAAATTCGTCTGTAGTATAAGGATTAAGGTGGGATACATGATCCTGGTGACATTTCGGATACCGCCCGCTTTGTAGAGGTTTGCAAGTGTTGTAAACTACTACAGATGGTTGATCCTGACCATTCGTGTGGAGACGTGGAGTGGGGGTGTCCTATATAAAGAGTTTGTATAAGACCTGGACCACGAGATGACTCGACTCTGTATATAACGCTGTTGATACTAGAGACTTGCATCTCACTTAAACGACTATAAGTGACACGACCTCAATCCTGAGTGTTTTGTGAACTCCTGCCTTTGAGGGCGGTCATTTGATTAGTATGTGTGAGAGTGGCCACATTGCCAACTCAACATGCTTACCTTTTTTGGGATTTGTCTGATTTGGGAGCTGGGAACTCAAATCACAATATGGAATTCACTTCTTTCCCAAAGCAGGGATAAGTAGAGAGATTGCTCCCTTAAAGGCTGATTCTGAGGCTTAAACATAGTGGCCACAGCTTCTCTTTGGAAGAGAAGACTCAGTCATAGTAGGACTATGATTTATGTTCATTATAGAGATCAGTGGTACTTAAGGAGACAGATGTACCTATAGGAGCATAACGGTTATTGGCCCAATTGTACTTACGAGCGATTTGTGAAGGGTTGTCGCACTGCTCATTGGTTAAGATGGACACATAATATATCTGTAGTGAGGAGAGTTCAACTGTCGGTCTTTAGCAGAGTGCCTGGTAGTTAACGGATGGTGGATCCCATGTCTAAAGAGTTTAGTTAGTTATTCACGTACCATTGGAGCTTCGGATCTACAGGTCCATGAGGTCCCCTCGGTAGCTTAGATTCATGTTGAAGGATCAAGTTTTTGGTGTTGATTTGAAATGTTCAAATTGACAAGAGGTATTTTGATTACATATGATATAATCGGTTTGATGTATAAGATACATCTAGTGGAGGATTGATGTAAATGAGATTTACATTAAGTACCATGGAATAGAGAAAGAACTATGGTTTATATGTTTCATGAGATGAAATATTAAAACTATAGATTATAAATATAGTATGATAAGTTGGTTATCATTTATATTTATAATAATATTGATTATTAGATAATTAATACTTTTTCTTTTAAATAACCAAATGTAGTGGATGGTTATTAATCATGGTAACCGTGAGGTTTTAAAAGGAAATCGGTTTCTTGTTTTGAAAAGAGGTTTTTTACAAAAGATTGAAAAAGAATTTGAGTTTTCTCTCCGGAAAAAAGAAACTCATGAAAGTCGTCAAGTAAATACAGATTTACTAAACGACGGCTGGGCTAGGTAAACGATCGTGCGGTTTCTAGCTAAATGACCGTGCAGTGTTTACTAAACGATCGCATAGCTATGCTAGACGATCGCTGGCCCAAGGTAAACGATCGTGTAGAATCGACCGAGCTAAAAGATAAAGCTAAACGATTGCATAGTTTTATCTAAACGATTGGGCATCGACCTATACGATAGGTCTCTGACTTCTCCCACTTGCCCAGTCGTTTACACGATTTGTCTTTCCTCCATCTGCCTCACACCAAGTCCGAACAGAGCCTACCCTCTGGATTCTCACACCGAGAATACCAAGGTCACCTTGTTGGTGGTGTTAGACTCAACTCGACACCGTCGAGGTTTTCCGGAGGCCGTTCGTGGTGCTACAGAGGCCGTTATTTGTTGCAGAGGAGATCGTTGAGGACGAGCGTGAAGAGTTCGTGCTATATTCGTGCAGTGTTGCAGTCGTGTAGATCGAGTGTTCATTATTGCAATTGTTTGATTAGAGTCGCACATCGGAGTGTTGAGACATTTCTGCATATGTGTGTAAAGTTCCCTCTGTACATTTGATGTTCAGCTATAATTTCTTTGTATATTTGTATTACCGCTTGTATTGAAGTCGACTGTAAATGTATTGTTGATTCACATCTCACCTAAACGACCATAGATGACATGATTTCAATCCTGAGTGTTTTGGGAATTCCTGCCTTTGCGAGCGGTCCTTTGATTAGTATGGGTGAGAGTGGCCAGATTGCCAACTCAACATGCTTACCTTTTAGGGGACTTGTCTGATTTGAGAGTTAGGCACTCTGTTACACAAGATGGAATTCACTCCTTCCCCGAAGTAGGGGTAAGTAGATAGATTGCTCTCTTAAGGGTTGATTCCGGGGGTTGAACATAGTGGCTACAACTTCTCTTTGGATGAGAGGACTCAGTCATAGTATGACTATGACTTATGTTCATTAGAGGAATCAGTGGTACTTAAGAAGTTAGATGTAACTAGAAAGCCATAATGGTGATGGCCCAATTGTACTTACGGGCGATTTGTGAAGGGTTATCGCACTGTTAATTAGTTGATATGGACACATAATATATCTGTAGTACGAAGAGTTCAACAATCGATCTTTAGTGGAGTGCCTGGCAGTTAATGGATGGTGGATCCCATGACTAAACAGTTTAGTGAGTTATTCACGTATCGTTGGAGCTTCGAGCTACAAGTCCATAAGGTCCCCTTGGTAGCTCAATGGATTCAAGTTAAGAATCAGTTCTTGGTGTTGATATGAAATATTCAAATTGACAAGATGTAATTCAATTATATATGAAACGATCGGTGTGATGTATGAGATACATCAAGTGGAGGGTTAATGTAAATTAGATTTACATTAAATACCATGAAATAGAAAAAGAGCTATGGTTTATATGTTTGATGAGATGAAATATTAAAACTATAGGTTATAAGTATATTATGGTAAGTTGGTTATCATGTATATTTATAATAATATAAATTATTGGATAATTATCTCTTTTTCTCTAATAACCAATTGAGTGGGAGGTTATTGGTGGTTTCATGGTAACTGTGAGATAAAAGGAAAAATATTTTCCTAAATTTTGTAGTAGTTGTATTTAGATTTCTATTCTCGAAAATTTCTCACAGTGGCTGTCAAGTGAATAAGATTTATTGAACAACAGCTGAAGAAAGACTAGACGATCGTGGAACGACTCTACACAACAGTCACTTAGCTGGCCGATTAGCTAAATGGTCATGCAACTTTTGCTAAACGATTGCATAGCTTTTGTTAAACGATTGGGCATCGTCTATACGACAGACTTGTCATCTCCCACTTGCCCAATCGTTTATTCTGTTTGTGTTCAATCCTCTAACCAAGTCCACACAGAGCCCACACTTTTGAATTCTCACACCGAGAATACCAAGGTAGCCATTATGGTGGTGTCGTACTCAACTCGACATAGTCAAGGTTTTGTGGAGGTCGTTCGTTGAGTTCGTTGTGTTCATGGTCTTGGAGATCATTCTATTCATGGTCGCTGTGATCATGCAGTGTAGCGGTCGTGGTGTATGAGCATTCGAGTGTTCCAGTCTTATGGGTTGTTCAAGCGTTCGTGATCAAGGGTGTTGAAGATGAGTCTTCAAAGGTATGTATAGTTTTATCCCCTGATCTCTTGTGTAAGAATGTTGTAATATCGTTTTATGCATAACTTGTATGTTTCCATTTTTTGATTGTAATTGTTAATGTTCATATATGAATGAGATTTGGAACGATCATTCCACTGCTCATGGAAATCCTCATATCCGATTTCCTTCATCTTTTACTTTGACTGATTACATACATTAGAAAGAGTCTGTTAAAACATATTTCGTGGTAAACGACCTCGAGTTTGTCATGATTGAGGAGTGTCCTAAAGTCCTGACCCTTGATGCACCGCAAAATGTTCGTAATGCATATGAGTTGTGGATGAAGGCTAATTCAATAGCCCGACTTCACATTTTGGCTAGCATACCTGATACTTTGGCCAAAAGGGTTGAGAACATGGTCATTGCACGTTAGATCATGGACTCATTGCAAGAATTGTTTAAACATCAGTTTTCACTTTTTTAGTACAAAGGGATGAATGACAAAGAAACCAGTAGTGTTAGTTCCACAGATAACCTCTAGTTAGAGAAAACAAGTGTTGCTACTGATCCCACTACTCTCTAGAAGAGAAAGAAGTTTATTTAGGTTTTGGCACTGATCCCACTACTCTCTAGAAGAGAAAGAAGTCTAAAGATAGTAAATATGTTATTTGGCAAGAAAACTCCACGATGAGAAGGTGCACTGTAACAACGCAATTTCGGCAGAAGAAGAAAGAAGAAGGTTCGAGGATGAGCAACGCATATTGCTTGCCTCGGAGAAGTTCGAGAAAGAGATGAGAGGAGAAGAAGAAGAAGAAAATAAAAAGAAAGAAGAGAAGGAGAAATGGCGCAAGGCCAACGTGCAGCGCATTAGAGAGACTAAAAGAAAAGAAGTTGCAGAGTGGAGAAGGGAAGAAGAAGAACAGCACAAGAAACGGGAACGCATACATAGACAAAGGTCCCGCCTTGCATTGGCTCAAGATAAGGGTAAAGAAAAAGTTGGAAGCAGTGAGCCTGTGTTGACCAAAAGGCGCCCATCAACGAAGAAGGAAAATGATGACATATGATGGAGATGGGTTTCTTTCCCACGTCAACACCACTACCTGATTTAATTACAAGTGTTGTGCTAGAGCATGGGTGGGAGACTTTCTGCCAATGCCCATCCATCGTGATTCCTACGGTAGTGAGAGCTTTTTATAATGGACGACTCCATGACACCAAAGATGCAGTGATCTTGAAAGGGTGGACAGTGCCATTCAGCGCAAAGGACATCAATGAATTATATAAGATAAAGGACATCCCGAATGTACCGGGTAACAAAATTATTGATGATCCCGAAGAAGAGTAAATAGAGGATACGCTGAGAACATTAACGCAACCGGGCACTCAGTGGTCGGTATCTTTCAAAGGCATAAAAACCCTTGTGTCCAACAAACTGCTTCCAGAAGTGTGTCTTTGGGTTTACTTAGTGAAACGACGACTCATCCTTATGTCGCATGATAAAACAGTTTCAAGGGATCGAGTGATGGCCGCATATTGCATAGCGCGCGGTATTCCAATTGATGTGGGCCAACTGATTGCGAAGAAAATTTAAGGTTTTTTAGGGCGTGTGAGAGGCCAGTATTTCTTTCCTTGGACGATTTCGAGCTTACCTCTCTGTAGGTGTAGGTATTGAAGAGGAGCCAATGCCAGAAGTCCACAGTCTCATAAACACAAAGATCTTGAGAATGCTTCTCAAGGACTCTCTTCACTGCCCCAAGCTTCCACCTAAATAGACCCTCATCGATTTGAATGTGCCGCAACCGCCCAAGCCAAAAAGACAGCGCAAAGATGATAAAGGCAAGGAAAAAGTCCAAGACCAATCAACACAAGAATAAATACCCACGGACGATGCTGACAAGTGTACAACTTTCTGTTGTACAACTCTGACAGATTGATCGTGGAGCAAAGAGGAATTTTCTATTATACCATGGCAGAAATTATCAGAATTATACAGTGGGACCACAAATTCAAAGAGGCAAGGTCTTGTCTATAAATAGCTTCCTTGAATTCATTGCAAAGAGAGGGAGGCTAGTTTGAAGAGACTTTATAGGGAAAATCCAGGAGAACTACGAGACAATGTTGAAAAGTGAGTCTTCGAGCAAGGAATTCTTCCAATTCTCGAAGCTGAAGCTCTGTGCTGAAGGGTCACTTCTACCGGGAAAGCAAGCCTGAGAGGGAAGCTTTCCTCTTCACTTCATCCATACGTTGGCAAGCATAAGTCTCCGATCAGGATCTGTGTCAAGACGTTCACACTCTTTCCGCATTTGTTTCTATTCTCTTAATTCATCTTTTGTGTTCATCTTCTTAATTCTCTCATTCACAATCATGTATCAAACGCTTATCCTTAGATTTAAATGCTATTATCATCATCATTATCATCTCTCTGTCTCTTGCCATACATTTATCATCCATTTTCTCCATGATGTATTCTTAATCCCCTGGGTAAAGAAGAATTAAGCAAGTGAGTTAATCTGTGTTAAGGTAATCAATTAAGTTTAGCTAAAGCATGCTCAACGACATCTTCACCTGTGAGAGCAGAAGTGAAGATTTTATTCCGCCTATCGAGAGAAGGTTGGAAGAATGTGTTAACTAAAGTGAGAAGTATTTCTAGAGAAGGAAACAACCTTGCGTTCATCACGTTCATCTCTGTTTCATCATAGATGTATGGGAATGCGGCCGATCACTGAAAGGTGTACGCTAAGGGAAAACAGAACTTTAGTTGCGTCCTTAACACGATTGACGAACTTGCGATGTTCTTTCTCTCTACTCATTCTCTTTTTGACTCATCCATAAGACTTGCCATCACATTCATAGATTCTTTTGTACAACTTCACAGCTAGTTCTCGCCCATGTATCATAGTAGTTTAAAAATTTATTTTACAGCGCAATTTTACTTTCAATGCAATTTACATTTCTGTCAAAACCAAATTCTTTATTCTTTATTATAACCGATCGCATGTACCACATTAGTATCGCATCTAACGACAACAATCCCCGTGTTCGACCTCGGATCATTCTGAGAAACTTGCGTTGGAATTATACTTGGTTCCAAAGCAAGGAAACTTGTGACATGCACTACTTCATCACATACTATGAAACCTATCACTATTAATGCATACACTAGAACGTAGTATCGCAAAGTATCTTTATCGCATAGCACTTAAGCATATAGCACAACATCACTTTCATTCATTCATCAGCGCAATAGATAGATAACATTCCATTTATATCCGCATAAGTTTATGGCAACATGAGCTTGTAGCATAATATTTATCATCATAGTGTATGCATAATAAATAAATAAATAAAGATAACAAATTTTTAGTCATCAGTCATAAAAGTTTTTCTTAATACTGAAATGTTTAGTACGGCAACAACAACAAAAAGACCAAAGATTTCTCCTAAGAAAAATGCCCATCTATGGCATCTAAGGTTAGGTCACATCAACCTCAATTGGTTTGAGCAGTTGGTGAAATTCATCTTCTGTGTTCATCTTCTTAATTCTCTCATTCACAATCATGTATCAAACGCTTATCCTTAGATTTAAATGCTATTGTCATCATCATTATCATCTCTCTGTCTCTTTCCATACATTTATCATCCATTTTTTCCATGATGTGTTCCTAATCCCCTAGGTAAAAAGGAAGAATTAAGCGAGTGAGTTAATCTGTGTTAAGGTAATCAATTAAGTTTAGCTAAAGCATGCTCGACGACATCTTCACCTGTGAGAGCAGAAGTGAAGATGTTATTCCGCCTATTGAGAGAAGGTTGGAAGAATGCGTTAACTAAAGCGAGAAGTATTTCTAGAGAAGGAAACAACCTTGCGCTCATCACGTTCATCTTTGCCATAGACGTATGGGAATGCGATCGATCACTGAAAGGGTACGCCAAGGAAAAGCGGAACCTTAGTTGTGTCCTTAACGCGATTGATGAACTTACGATGTTCTCTCTCTCTACTCATTCTCTTTTTGACTCATTCATAAGACTTGACATCGCATTCATAGACTCTTTTGTACAACTTCACAGCCAGTTCTCGCCCATGTATCATAGTAGTTTAAAATTTTATTTTACAGCGCAATTTTACTTTCAACGCAATTTACATTTCTGTCAAAACCAAATTCTTTATTCTTTATTATAACCGATTGCATGTACCACATTAGTATCACATCTAACGACAACAATCCTCGTGTTCGACCTCGGATCATTCTGAGAAACTTGCGTTGGAATTATACTTGGTTCCAGTGTAAGGAAACTTGTGACACACACTACTTCATCGCATACTACGAAACCTATCACTATCAATGCATACACTAGAACATAGTATCGCAAAATATCTTTATAGCATAGCACTTAAGCACATAGCACAACATCACTTTCATTCATTCATCAGTGCAATAGATAGATAACATTCCATTTATATCTGCACAAGTTTATGGCAACATGAGCTTGTAGCATAATATCTATCATCATAGTGTATGCATAATACATAAATAAATAAAGATAACAAATTTTTAGTCATAAGTCATAAAAGTTTTGCTTAATACTGAAATGTTTAGTACGACAACAACAACAAAAAGACCAAAGGTTTCTCCTAAGGAAAACGCCTATCTATGGCAACTAAGGTTAGGTCACATCAACCTCAATTGGATTGAGCAGTTGGTGAAATGTCGACATCTAAAGATTTTAGAAGAAAACTCCTTGCCGGTATGTGAATCATGCCTTGAAGGCAAGATGACCAAACGACCTTTTACTGGAAAAGGTTATAGAGCCAAGGAAACCTTGGAGCTTATACATTCAGATCTTTGTGGTTCGATGAGTGTTAGGGCTCGAGATGGGTATGAATATTTCATCTCTTTCATAGTGATTATTCAAGATACGGGTATCTATACCTAATTCAACGTAAGTCTGAAGCCCTTGACAAGTTCAAGGAGTATAAGGCAGAAGTTGAAAACTTGTTAGGTAAGAAGATAAAAACACTATGATCTGATCATGGTGGAGAGTATATGGACCTCGAATTCCAGAACTATATGATAGAACATGGAATCACGTCCCAACTCTTGGCTCCAAGTACACCTCAACAGAATGGTGTATCAGAAAGGAGAAACAGAACCCTGTTGGACATGGTTTGGTCTATGATGAGTTATGCTCATCTTCCAGACTCGTTTTGGGGATTTGTAGTGGAGATTGCATGTTACATTTTGAATAACGTTCCCCTGAAAAGTGTTTCTAAAACACCTTTTGAGTTGTGGAGAGGTTGTAAAGGTAGTTTATGCCACTTCAGGATTTGGGGATGTCCGGCCCACATGCTTGTGGCTAACCCAAAGAAGTTGGAACCACGTTCGAAAGTTTGCCTCTTTGTAGGCTACCCCAGGGAAACGAGGGTTGGATACTTCTATGATCCGAGTGAGAACAAATTGTTTGTATTGACAAATGCTATCTTTTTGGAAGAAAACCACATCAGAGATCATAAACCATGAAGCAAGCTTGTTTTACATGAGATTTCTAATAAGACTACTAAGGGTTTAACAAGAGTTGTTGAACAGACTGATAGGTCAACAAGAGTTATTGATGTCAGTTTATCTAGTCAACCATCTCAAGAGTTAAGACTGCCTCGCCGTAGTGAGAGGGTTATGAACCCATCGGAACACTACATGAGTTTGACGAAGTCCAAAACATCATGTCTAATGATGGGGTTGAGGATCCATTATCTTATAAGCAAGCAATGGAGGATGTTGACAAAGAGGAATGAATTAAAGTCATGAACCAGGAAATGAAGTCTATGTACTTCAATAATGTCTGGAAACTTGTGGATCAGCATGATGGGCGTAAAACCTATATGGTGTAAGTGTATTTACAAGCGAAAACGATGTGTAGATGGAAATGTGCAAAACTTTAAGGCTAGACTTGTGGCAAAAGGTTATACCCAGGTTGAGGGAGTGGACTTTGAGGAAACTTTCTCATCTATTGTCATGTTGAAGTCTATCAGGATACTCCTGTCCATAGCCACATTTTATGATTATGATATATATTAAATGGACGTCAAGATTGCCTTTCTGAATGGTGCCATTGTTCCAGATCAAGAGCAAAGAGTTTGCAAGCTTAATAGGTCCATTTATGGGCTAAAACAAGCATGTAGATCGTGGAACATTAGATTTGACAGTGTGATCAATTCGTTTGGCTTTGATCAAAACATTGATGAGCCTTGTGTTTACAAGAAAATCATCAATAACTCAGTAGCTTTCCTAGTTCTGTATGTGGATGATATCCTACTCATTGGAAATGATGTAGGTTTTCTGACTGACATTAAAAAGTGGCTAATTGCCCAATTCCAAATGAAAGATTTGGGAGACGCACAGTATGTTCTAAAATAGACTCTAATCCAATAAACTTACATCATATTCATTATCTACGAGTTTTTAGAACATACTGTGCGTCTCCCACTACACATGTTCCGTCTAATAAATAGTACAATGTTTCGTCTACGATTTTAGAACATCAATAGACTGAACGGTAATGTCAGTCAGGTTGAGGGAGACTGAACGGTAATGTCTAATAAATAGTACAATGTTCCGTCTAATAAATAGCCTTAAATCGTAGACTGAACGGTAGACGCACAATAAATAGAACATCAATACTACTTATTGATAAAAACATTTATAACTATTTATTAATGACAGTCATTTAATTATATTCATTATCTACGAGTTTTTAGGTATTTAAACCCAATAGAGGGAACATTGTTCAAGATGTGAATTAGAGTCTCTACTACATACCCCTAAAATGAGTTAGGCAATTGAGCATAACTCATCATAGAATGAACCATATCTAATAAGGTTCTACTTCTCATTTCTGATACACCATTCTATTAATGTGAACCAGATGCTGAAAGTTAGAATTGAATTTCAAGTTCTATCATATAGTCTTGGAATTCTAAAGCTACGTACTCTCCACCTTGATCAGATCAAAATGTTTTAATCATTTTACCTGAAGCATTTGTACCCTCTTCTAGCTTTTACATTCATTGGACCATAAAAATCCGAATGTATGAGCTCTAAAGGCTCTTTGGCTCTATAATCTTTTCCATTAAAAGCTCTTTTAGTCATTTTTCCTTCAAGATAGGATTCATATGGAGATAATTAATCATTTTCTAACTTGCTTAGAAGTTAATTCTTTACAAATCTCTTAATCTTATCGAGATTTATGTGACCTAATTTCAAATGTCATAAATATGTATCGTTGTTACTTGGAGAAATTCTTCGCCTTTTTGTTTAAGTATTCACAGTTTTAAGCATTTCATGATTTAAAAGTGCTTTTGATTTAGTTGGTCTTAAAACATAAAAGTTGTCTTCTAGTTTAGTTTAACAAATAGTCATACCATTTTTTTATTATGAACGTTTCATTAGATGAAAAATAAACATAGTACGATTGTTCAATTAAACAGGAAATAGAAACAAGATTCCTCCTCATCTTGGGAAAAAAATGTATAATTTTTTTTTAAAAACAAGAATCTATTCCCAAAAAACAACTAAGCAGCTCCCACTACACATGCTGAAATGGCGTCTACCGTTCCAACCTTGAGAGTCATTTCACCCTCCTCAAGTTGCTGGAAGGAACTAATTCCCTTCCTTCTCTTTCTTCTTCTCGACGAGGTACTTGGGGAAATTACGTTTCTAGTGACCACCTATATTATAGTGGAAGCACTTGTCTTTGTCGGCCACCTTGGCCTTACCCTTACCTTTCCCAACATCGGGAGTCATCTCCTTCCTTCCTTTCTTTTCTTGGATCTTCTTAGAACTAGAAGTTGAGTGAGTAGACTTAGTTCTCAATGATGAACTCTTATGAAACTTTTTGGAATGAGCAAAATTTACCTCTCCTTCTAGTGATCCCTTACCTTTCATAAGGGACTGATAAGTTTGTAACTCATTGAGGAGGGTAGTTATGATATACTATATTTTATTCATAACCACTTTGTTGCAGAATTGAAGGAAACTCTTCGAAAGAGATTCTAAAATAAAGGACAATTGACTCTGCTTGCCGATGACCACATCATTCATTTTGGCGATATTGAAA
This sequence comes from Benincasa hispida, assembly GCF_027475165.1. Classification (NCBI taxonomy): domain Eukaryota; kingdom Viridiplantae; phylum Streptophyta; class Magnoliopsida; order Cucurbitales; family Cucurbitaceae; genus Benincasa; species Benincasa hispida. The sequence goes on from NC_143485.1 coordinate 60,553,729, forward strand.
TGGACCACCAAGTCGAGAACATTTTCTCTCACTGATTGTCCTTCCTTCATACGTGAATTATAAACGTATTTGAGGACTTCATGCCAGATCTAAATGGATGGTTGTCCAAATATATCCTAGAGGGACACCATGATCTGACGCGTGGACATTATGGCCTCATGCTTCTTGGTAAGAACGTCAGACAGACTTGTCAAGATGTAGACTCGAGCCTTGTAATTGGCCTTCGTCTAACTGTCAAAAGCATCCTTCAATGCTTGGGATGCATTGCAAGAGGGGACTGGAGGACATTCCTCCGTCAAGACGAACTGCAGATCATCAATAACTAGAATCGTATCCAGGTTAGATTTTCACATCACATAGTTTTCACCGATTAATTTTTCATTTTTAAGCAAGAAAATGATTTTGGAAGACATGCTAAAACAAATAACAAATAATTAATCATATTAGTTATATTTATCTTAACCCATGACTTAATTCTCCAATCAATTAGTAAAAACACATGTAATCATAGAACCCTAATTAAACTAATGATTATGGATGACATGCTTCAAAGGTTTAGAGCAACAACCACCGAAAGATGATCAGCTACTTCAACAACGAACTATGAACATTTTCCCTATTCACCTTGCTATTGACCCATGCAAACACTTTCCAAAGGGAGGTTGTGCTCAAGGCGACATGAAGCCGAGCATGGATCTCAGGTGTGAACTCTTAGGGACGTGAGAGCTGAAATTTGGTATATCACATATACCAATTTCCTCCCACTAAAGTATTCTAATATTTTTAGAATTTTATTATACTTAGTTAAAAAATCGACTAATGAATTTATCTATTTTTTTTAATTTGCTCAATATAACATTTATATTGAATAATTTAACAATACTTGATTTAATTTATTAAACTCTTTAATAAAACCCATCATTTATTGCATGCTTATATAATATTTGCCCAATTCACTTTTCAGGTCGGTTCCCAAGTGGAGGTGTTCCGTTTCCATCAACTTAAATATCTTTCCTAGACAGAACATTCATAAGACAAAGGTCCCTTATAGGTAATTATTTTATAAATTTAATCTTTTAATGGAATTCATTTTAATCCCACTAAAATAAATTAAGAGATTAACCTATTTCTAATCTCACTAGAAAAACTTCCAACATAAGTCTAGGTGAATTAATTTTAAACCCTTTAAAATTAATTTAAACCAATATTTGCATGCAACTCTTGATTATAAATTTTAATCTACCTCATTAAAAACATAACAATTATATTTTAATGCTTTATTAAAATCTATAAATTTGCATCTAATGACATTGAATAAATACAATAATTATATTTATCGAAGTAATGTCATGTCAATGCAAATTCCATTCTCATTTAATAAATATAACACTTTTATTAATCATACATGAATATCAAGCATCCATATTCATCAATCCATCATACTATAATAATTATAACATTGTATGATGCATGAACATGCTTAATATGATCATACATCCTTATAACGCAACACTTATGTTATGATGCACGAGCGTGCTAATTTAATTATGCATCCATAAAATATAACTCTTATACTTAATTATGATGCATGAACATGTTTATCCTAAGATGAGAATTTTGAATCTATATGACATACAATATGTAATATGATTCAAATATTAGTTCTAAAACATACGTACGATACATAATTAAATTAATTGAAATAGCAAAAATTGGATCAAGTTTTGGCGTTTTGGCACCCTAAAACAAAATTAATTAATTAAAATAATATAACCTTTATGTCAATTTAGTTAATTAATTAATACTAAAATTAGTAAAATATCAAATTTAGTTAATTAATTAATACTAAAATTAGTAAAATATCAAACTAGGTTAAAAAATGTCACCACTTAATTAATTAATATAACCTTAAGCTCATGTGTGCGATCACCTTCCATTAAACTTTGTATTGCACCTCGCCTTTCAGCATTGCGATAGCAGCGTTCGGACGTTGAAAGGCAGAATGTCTCTGTTTTGTGTGTTTTCTGCTCCAAACTTGTATCGAACACCTCCATTTTTCTCGATCTCTTCAGCAACACGTGCTCTTTCGATCGTCATGGACTTACATACTCGAAGCAAAAGTTAAATGCCCAAAAAGTACAACAGTCCCTTACATTTTAATCACATTAAAAATTAATCTAAGTGCCAAAAATGAAAACATCCAATCTTGCAAACCTTTATTCAAAATGCATATTTAAAATCCCACCTCTAAATTGATTTTTGTTTAAAAAATACGAAGAACGAAAAATGCAAGATTTTGTCTCTCATACCAATTGTTGGGATCGAATCCCGAGTGAAACCATGTGAACGCTTTTTTTCATAATTGTCTTTTTGTTTCCTAATGTCTTTGGCCATGTATTTTCATAAATGTCTTTAAATTTTGATTTTTTTTCAAAAAAGTCTTTTAGTATTTTTTTTGGATAGTTTTACCCTTTTTCATTTATATATATATATATATATATATATATATATCCCTATTAGGAAACTACCGTAATGAAGGAGAGAGAAAATATATTTAATATAATTACTACCATTTTCAATTGGAGTAAAAAAATGCATTCACTGTAATTTCTTTTCATTTTCCGATCATTGTAATTTCTTTTCATTTTCCGATTTGGAGAGAGAAAATGCATTTAATGAAATTTTATTTTCTATTTATGTTGCTTTTCACGTATCAACTTATTGTTTTTTTTACGGGTTCATGATTATTTTAAATATACCTTAGAATATTTTGTTAGGTATTTGGAAATATTCTAACAAATATATGAAATATACTACAATTTATATATTAGAGATTGACTCAATGTTTGATATAAATCATAGTATAAACCAATATATGAAATATACCACATTATATAAATCATCATAAATTTTATTTACAACACAGTATATATATCATATATACCATTTACGTAGTCAGAAATCACAACAATCAAAATTTATTATATATATCATAATACATGGAGTCTAATTTTTTTAAAAAAGAAACTCTCATCCATATAAAAAAATGAATATATTTATCACATTATATATTAGATTTCCCACAAAATCTTAAAAAAAAAAAAAAAAAAAAAAAAAAAAAAAAAAAAAGTTTGAAAATTAGAGAGAAAAGAAATATATCATAGTATATATGAAAATTAGAGAGAAAAAATAAAATTAAAAGTTGAATAAGGTCCGCCGTTCGTTTGCTTCGAGTCCCTCGCAGTCGCTCATCCACTCAGAGTCCACCATCGTCATTCATTCTCTCCAGGTCCGCCATCGTCATTCGTTCACTCTGAGTTTACTAATGCCATTCGCCCACTCTAAGTTTGCCTACGTCGTTTATGCGTCGATTCGTCCCATGCCATTCGTGTTGTCCCGTGTTTGTTCTGTCGTCGGATCGTCCCACTCCATCCGTCTCCCGCCATCAACTCACATCACTGGAAGGAGAAAAGAGAGGGAGGAGAAAGAAATGGCCTTGAAGCATGGGAAGAGAGAATATATGCATGAAGAGAGAGAATATATATAAAACGTAGATGGGCTAAATTGTAAATAGTCATTGATATTAATGAAAATAGGGAGTTTTTTTTAATAGAAAAATGAAATGTTAAGGCATTAACGTAATATAAGCTTATTTTTAAGGTCTTTTATGTATCTCTATTAAAATTTAAAAAAAGAGTGGTTGTAGTGTCCTTGCCTACGTATTAGTATTCTCTTAGTATTGTGGGTTGCAAGGTTTGGCCTGCTACACTTACACACTGGACCTCCCAAGGGCCCCCATATACTATGGTTTGGTGCTGGTCTATTGGCTACTGGCTACCGCTATAATTTTAATTTATTTATCAACGAGTTTCAATTTATTTGTGTCAACAAGACTTGATACCATATATATTGTATCCAAGAATTTTCAATCAACAATTGCAAACTACATCATTATAGTTTGGAAGCGATTATAATACTAATTGGGTTGGAATGTTTGAGATCATACTTCAATGTATCTTAAGGTATGTGTAACATGTGTTTGAGTTCAGATAAAGATACAAGTGACAATTTTTTTAAAAAAAAAATCAACAAATGTGCAGCAAATCATATTCAACATTCCACATCAAGAAAGGTATAATAGATGTCATCATTTAGATTTCTATAGCCTATTTTTGTATTGTGAGTTTGTGGTTTATAAAAGTGTAATCTATACGTAAAATTTGTAAGTATGATTTAGGTAACTTTTTGTTGGATTGGTAAGTGTGTAATTAGGATCAGTAAATTCATCTGTCTAAATGTAAATTTGACATTTAAAAGAGTTTACTAATTGAGTCGTATTTATATATTTTTTTTATAATAGTGGGGTGAGAAATTCAAACCTTAGACTTCGAAGTTAATAATTCAAGTCATGCTAGTTGACCATATTATACTCATGTTGAAAATTGAGTTATATTTATAAGTCAACCAAATGAACTACAACTTTTTTTCCTTCTCTAACGTCCAACTCATTTAAAAACCAATGGGAAGGGAAAGTCATTGCCAAATACAGTGGTAATTTAAAATAAATTCATCGACATATATTGTATGAGTTCAACCATTGTGGAAGTGAGAAATTAAACCATCAACATTTGAGATGATAATTTATATTGTTATTTAGCTATGCTCGATTTGACAATATAAATAAAGTTCTAGCACGCTCAAAAAAAGATAATTCTAATGCTTCTAGTTTACAGTGCAATGATGTAAACTAATATATATCATTTATCAGACAATGTCAAGGTGAGTTTATCTAAACGGAAACGAATATGCTTCATTGAGATCAGAGGTTTAAATTGCATATCCATTGATTGTAATTAAAAAAGGTTAAATTATAGAAAATACTCATGAATCTGTATTTTTTTTTATACTTCTATCTTTTAAAATTTTCAATAATATCATCTAATTTTTATAAAGATGTTCAAAATAGTTTTGGATAGAATTTGCTAGTATTTGTTTTTAAAATACTATAGGTGTACTTTAAATCATTTCAATAATAACCTTTTAACTTGAAAAAAAAATATCTTTGTACCAATCACTTTCCAAATGCATGATTTAAAAAAATCTGATGATCTATATATAAAAAAAAAGTATCTGACATATATATTTTGTTTAAAGTTTGAAGTGAAAAATTAAACTTTCAAATAAAAAATTTAGATGAAGTTGGAATTGCCACATGATAATTCATTTTTTTAAAAAGTTATTTTTTGATGTGGAGAGGAAGGAGGCGTGAAACTTAAGTGCAACTTACTTTCGTTCTATTTGAAATAATAATATTTAGTTTTATTTGCTAAGTTATGGTAAAAAATATTGATTATATGAATATAATTTAGTACAATTAAAAATATATATAATTTTAATGCTTTTTGTTTAATGTGCATTCACGAAAAAAAAAAAGTTTATATTTCTCAAATAAATTTTTGTTTGTCGAAAGAATTAACGTTATATATATATATATATATAATTTATTGTCAAAGTGAGTTTATTGATAGTAAGTATGTACTCCTCCATTAAGATTGGAGTTTCAAATTTAATACCACACTAATTATAATTAACAAACCGACATTAATTAATTAAAGAAAAAAGGAAATTAATGAAGTTAATGGTTACAAATTAAAACACTGAAATATTAAAAAGAAACAGTTTCATATAAATGCAACTCCATCACACATTGGTTTAAACTCTCACTTTCATTTAAAACCAATATACACGAAAGATTTGAGTACTAAAAACACAACACTAATATAAAAATCAAACTCCTTCTAAAGTCTTGAGCAACAACACAACAAAATCCGTAGAGAATATTAAAGACAAAATTATATGATTTTCTAAAATGATTTAAACGTGAAAAATTATGTAAGATATGCATATCATTATCAATTAAAATTGGCAAAAGGAGTCAATTGTTTCTCCCCAGCCTATTTTAAATAGTATAAATTAAAAATTTGTAACGTTGACTTTCATCAAAAATTCTAAAAATGTATACTCTAAAAATAGTTTAGAAAGGTTATCAAAATAATATCAATATATTGACAGAATAAAAGTATTTTAAAAAATTATTTAGCATACATATATACACATAAACACACCACGGTGAATAAAAAAAATGGTTTTTATTTTTGTGTTTTTAAACGTGAAAAACAAAATTAATTATCAACCTCTATAACTAGTAAAATGCCCAAAAGGGTTTTTTTTTTTAAACCTATTTATTTCGAATTCCTTCCGTTATATCTGTAGTTTTCCATTTTTCTAAAAAAATTAAACTTAACAAAACTACTCATATCTACTTTTTTTTGTTCATTTAGTTTAGCATGCACATATAGTGCTCATAAAAGAAATAACATATTTTAATTTTTCATTTGTAAAAATAACAAATCAACATTTCATTCGTAAAAATCGAAAAACAAATTAAAAACAAAAATAAGTGAATTTATAAAAGTCTAAACTAACTCCAGCCATACAAATGAGATTCACTACTACAAAATAGGACTTTAATGTCGGTTTAAAATTGACATTATAGGGGTACAATGTTGGTTGAAAACTGACATTGAAGATCATGTTATAAAAGATCTTCAATGTCGATTGGCTTTAATGTCAGTTTTAAAACGACATTTTAGATAACCAGATCTCAATGCTAGTTATCTTCAATGTCAGTTTTCAACCGACATTGAATACTCTCTTCAATATCGATTTTCAACCGACATTGAACATTATCTTCAATGTCGATTTTTAACCTACTTTTTGTCAGTTATTGTCTGATATTAAATGCCTGTCATTGTTTTGTCATTGAATTAATATATATACACACACACACATATATATTTTGTCCACACACGTGCAAATCAATAGTCTCTCCTTTTTTTTTTATCTATACATATACAAAATTAATTCTTAATTGTTTTTATATATTAAGATCTCATCAAACACACAAATTTAAATCTCAATATTGCTCACAAGGTAAAAATACAAACTTGAATTTCTAATATTCTCATAAGCTAAAAGAAAGAAAAAAAGGCTAACAATCTCTTCAATCAAGCCGCTAACTCATTCCACTAAAAATCAATTGAATTGCTTGTAAGACAATACTTAACATTTGAGTTGCTACTCCTCCGTCATAGCTACTAGCTCCACTGCCAAACAAGCCTCACATGATTCAATATGGTACAATCCCAAACTAGGATTTAGACCAAAATCATTATAAATCAAGCCTTCTCAAAGAGAGATATTTGTGAACCATCCATTCAAAATCCTAATAAATCAATAAATGATCCTATTTAATTATTTTTTAATATCTCATCCTAGGAATCAAACCAAAACAGAAAACATTTGGTGCAATTGACCTAAAGAAAATTACTTGGTTAGACACACACTCATGCATAAAAATCAATGTCATAATATGGTGTGAACAAACCTATTGAACACTTATGGAATTGCAGCATGTCCATTACACCAACATGAGCCAATGCACAACCAAAAAGATTAAGTCTCTGCCAAAGAAAGGCATTTAGTACCTCATTGATATTAGAATGTGTCTATGAAATAAACTTAGAGAATCCCTCCATTGCTTCCACACTAGATACACAATTATAGAAAAGTTAGAAAGTTAGTAAAGATAAGGGTCTTCCATTATACGGTAGACAGTAGAATATGTATCTTCTATAGAAAACCAAAGTAGCCAAACAAAGAAAAGAGGAAGAGAATTGGACAAACAAAGCTAAAGAACTTCCGATTCTTAAGAAGTAAACAATCCAAACAGTTGCAGAAACAAAATTTTTAAGAATTTTCCATTCACAAAGAAAAGAGGAAGAGAGTTATAGAGAATTGGACAAACAAAGCTAAAGCTTCACTCTCTATAAAGAGATTATAAATTCATCTTAAGAATTTACTTACAATGTGTCTAATTCAAAGCCTTACCTTCTGAAGGCAAATAAGTATAATCCAAATTATCAGCACCTATTATGATGAGAAAGGTAAGGATGAGAAAGACCACCTTAAGGACAACCTTCAAACTCCAATTCGAGCACCCTGTATCAGTCTGAATCCATTACAAATATCACTACAAGAAATTTGGGCTTTAATGTTGATTAAAAAAAGTGACATCGGATGTATAATGTTGGTTTTTTTTTTTTTTTTTAAAAAAACATATCTTTAATGTCAGTTTTAAATCGACATTAAAGACCTACTTAATTTTTCCTTCTTCACACTCCCCCCATTTTCTATTTTCCCCCCATTTTTTTCATTTTTCTCTCTTCACTCTCCCCCTCTTTTCTTTTTCCTTTCATTCTCACACTTCCCTCTTTAGACTCTCTTCTTTCTCACTTCTCTCTTCCAAGCCCTTGCCATTCGTCCGTCGATTGTGGGTGAAAAGTCTGTCGTGGTGTAGATCTGGCATTTGTGAAGGTCTGTTCGTCGTGCAACCCGCGCCATCGCACCTAATCACCCAGATCTGTTGCTCATTCTTTCTAAGCGCCACAGCCAACCCGAATCTATTGCTCGTTCTGTCGAAGCGCCACAGCCAACCCGGATCTGATCGTAGGTAAAGCTCATTCTGTCGAAGCGCCACAGTCTGGTCTGCTACTCCCTCTTCAGTTATTTTTCTGTGTCTTATACTCTCGGTTTGATAAATAAGCACCCAAACTTGATATGCTAATCATGTGTCTTCAGATCTGAAGTTCATATTCCCACGTAGTGTATGTTGCCATTCGTTGTTCGATCTGAAGTCTAGATCTGAAGTTCTTCGTTCGTCGTTCGTCCAGTTCAGTATGCTCTTCTTCTCTTTCCTCTCTTAAACTCATAGCAATTTTTGTTCTTATGTTATGCCTTTCATTTGTTTGTGTAAATGTCTCAATGAAAGCCAGCTGCAGTTTCACTTCAATATGTCTCTCTGCTTGTAACGACCCAACCCCCTAGAACTTAAATTAGGACGTTACTAAATACATGCATGTATGGAACTCAAAACAACACTCGGTTATGGTGAAATAAATGCTAATTAAATAAGGTAAGTTCAAAAGACTTTCATTAAATTCAAATATTAAAACAATAGTAGGGTACCCAGAAATTATAAAGGATAGTAAAGAAGTCTGAAAAACGATTCTTAAAAGTAAGTTTTAAACATCAAAACTAAAAGTTAAGAGAAACATGAAAAGAACTCTAAATTTCATGATCCGAAAGCGTAAAAACTAGTCCCAATGGCTCGATTACAAATTCCGCTCGTCCATCGCCGGTGCATCTATACCTTTACCTAAAAAAAAAATAATGAGTATAAAATACTCAGTAAGTAACCTAACTACTGGGGTCAGGCTAGGTATCTATGTTCTCTAGATACCCACCTCTGGTGAAACATATAAACTGCTCTAATCCTCATAGGACACATATACACATGAAACAAGAAGAAGACTGAGTCATATCCTACTGTAGTTAAGTATGTTCACTACCTCTAGTGAATCCCGAAGAAGACACAAACTGGTGAATCCCGAAGGAAACACAAACTGGTGAATCCCGAAAGAAACACAAAATCTAATGGGCATCTAACTAATCAGTAAGGACATTTGCACAGTCTCAACATCATAATCATCACTGTACGAATCTATGACATACATATAAACCTAAACATCATGGCTCTACAGCATACACATATACCTCAACATCATAGTTCTACAACATACATGTATACCTCAACATCATCAGATCAAATACAACCATATGGAAGCACATACCATCTCATACTAGCATTCAAGTGTCTATGTGCATAAATAAATAATTCAGATCTCGTACCAGAATATACTTTGATCATATTATACTATCAGTCTATCATGCTAACATTTTGCCATAACATACATTTATCATGCTAGCATACATCTAATGTCTGGCCCGTAGGTAGTTCCAGTAGTAAGATTACTTACCTCAAAGTTAAATCCAAAGAAGCCCAAGCAAGCTTATCCTTTTCAAGACAAGCAACACCTAAAATAAATCCAATATTTAAATCAATATTTTGGGTCTAACTCCAATTAACCAAATTATTCAAAGACCACCAATTTTACTTTACCTAAACTATAGCTCGGTTTAAACTTATTTCCAAAACCCACTTCTGTTGGTTACCTAAACATACACAAAGTTCAAAATTAATAACTTAATTCTCCACAATTAATCTTAATTCAAAATAACCACCCAACAACTTACTCCAAACTTACCAAACTTTAATAGATAATTGGCCTTTACTTTGATGAGCAACACCCTAAACATCTCAATTCTTGAATCTAAAATCCAAACCCAAGAGATATTAACAATTTTAACCCAAAACCAAACATATAAAATTTAATCTAACAATCCCCAAACCAAACCACAATGGAGGTTACAAAGCCTTGGAACTTACCAAATTGTCACGAAGAAGGAACTTCAACACCCGCTGGACAGCGCACAAATTCTCCTCTAAAACCCCCAATTAACCTTTAAATGCAAGGAAGAGCATTATTATAAATCCAAGACATAACAAGTGATCCAAAAAAACAACCAAGAACAACAATAACACCCAAAAACTTACGCAAAAATCTTACTCCAACCAAGATTCGATCAGAACCAAGTGGCGAAGAAGATTTACGGTGGAAGCTGGTTCGACGACAAGGTCGAGCTAACGACGAGGGGAGAGCACGGCTGGCTGGGTGTGTGTATGACTAGGCGGCGAGGACCTGGACGGCTGGGCGTCGATGGCGTGGCTTCAGATCCGACGACGTGACTTGGCGTGAGCAGATCTGGCGGCACACGAGTGCGAGCAGCTCGGTGTGGGAGACGGAACCAGTTCTGAGCGGCACGAACAGTCAGCTTCGAGGAGATGCAGGTCGAGGTCGGCGGCGGAAGATGCTGGTCGAGGTCGACGGTGGAAGATGTTGGGTTTGCATCATGGCGGCTAGAGGTAGGCTTCGATGAAGGGGGGGATACGTGAGGAAGAAAGAGAATTTGATTTTTTAAAAAATAATAATAATAATAATAATAAAGGAAATAAATATAATTACACTTTATTCTTTTCCTTATTCCACTTTATACTATTAAATTCCTTTTCAAAAGAAAATTAATTCATGCCATTAATTTCCAAATTGAATAATTTCACGCTAACAATTAAATTCCCGCACTTACACTTGAAGTTCAAAATCCCAAAAATGCCCTCCAACTAATAACAATTACTAAAATTCCAAATAATAAAGTTACTGAAATTACATTATTACTAAAAAAATGTACGTGGTGTTAGATTCTTCCTTCCTCAAAGAACTTTCGTCCTCGAAAGTTCATTCTTGAAAAATCTCTGGGTACTGGGCCTTCATCTCATCCTCTCACTCCCAGGTAGCCTCCTTGAACTACTGATTCTGCCATAGGACCTTTACAAATGCAATTTTCCAGCGGCGTAATATTTTTACCTCTCTGGCGAGGATCTCTATAGGCTTCTTCTCGTAGTCAACTACATGGGACGGATCTGTCACATACTTCCTTAGCATCAAAATATGGAAGACATTATGAACTGAAGACAGTGCTGGGGGTAGTGCCAAACGGTAAGCTACGGGGCCAACTCGCTCCAAGACCACGAAAGGTCCAATGAATCTCGAACTCAACTTCTCCTTCCTGTCAAACCTCAAAATACCTTTCATGGGTGCCATTTTGAAGAACACTTTCACACCAGTCTCAAATTCTAGGTCCTTACATCTTACATTGGCATAGCTCTTCTGTTTGCTCTGAGCTGTTTGCATACGAGCCTTAATCTTCTGTATTGCCTGATTTGTGGCCTGAACTAATTCAAGTCCTAACAATTTCCTCTCTTTTACCTCATCCCAACACACAGGGGACCTGCAACTCTTCCCATATAGGGCCTCAAATGGTGACATCCCAATAGTGGACTAGTAGCTGTTATTATAAGCAAACTCCATTAAGTGCAAGTGAGCATCCCAGCTTCCTGAAAACTCTATGGCACAAGCACGCAACATGTCTTCCAATATCTGATTCAATCGCTCTGTCTGCCCATCAGTCTGTGGGTGGAAAGCTGTACTAAAATTTAACCGGGTTCCCAAAGCTGCCTGAAGACTTTTTCAGAAGTTAGACGTAAAACAAGGGTCTCTGTCCGACACGATGGACACGAGCACTCCATGTAATTTCACCACCTTCTTCATGTATATCTCTGCCCACTTATTCACTGAAAAGGTGGACTTCCCAAGTATGAAATGTGCTAACTTCGTAAGTCTGTCTACCACAACCCATATCACAGTGAAACCTTTGACTGGTCTGAGGCAACCCCACGATGAAGTCTATAGACACATTCTCCCACTTCTATTCTGGTACACTCAATGGCTGTAACAAGCCTGCTGGTTTTTGGCTCGAGGCTTTCACCTACTGGCACACCAAGCACTTACTGACGGACTCTGCAACCTTTCTTTTCATATCATTCCACTAGTAGTAACGTTTCAAGTCCCGATACATCTTGGTGCTGCCGGGGTGAATCGAAAATAAGGAACTATGAGCCTCTGACAACAACTTATCTTTAATATCACTAACTGCTGGCACATATAAACGCCCCTGATAAAGGAGGCCACCTTCCGCTGAAACTGAGAATTCACCATCCTGGCCTAACTCCACCCTACGAACTCTCTCTTCTAGATAAGGGTCGTCTTGCTGCACATCAATAATCTTCTGCCTTTCACTCGGTCGCAACAACAACTGTGCTAACTGTGTCGTGACCTTTCCCACAGCCACTGCAATCTCTGCCCTCTCCAATTCCCTGCACAAGTGAGTCTGTCTTGTAATGAGGGCTGCTGAATGAGCCACCTTTCTGCTTAGAGCATCTACCACTACATTTTCTTTTCCCGAATGGTACAAAATTTCACAATCATAATCCTTCACCAGCTCCAACCACCTTCTTTGCTGCATGTTTAACTCTTTCTAAGTGAAAAAGTACTTCAAAATCTTGTGGTCGGTGAAGATAGGTATCTTCTCTCTATATAAGTAATGCCTCCAGTTCTTGAGAGCAAAAACCACTGCTACTAACTCCAAGTCGTGCATGGGATAATTCTGTTCGTGCTTCTTTAGCTCACGTGAAGTGTAAGCAACTACTCTGCCCTGCTGCATAAATAAGCATCCCAACCCCTTCTTGGATGTATCACTGTAAATGACAAATCCACCTGATCCATCCGGTACTGTAAGAACTGGGGATGAAACCAACCTCTGCTTGAGGTTCGGGAAACTGTTTTCACAAGCCTCATTCCAAAAAAATTTTGCTTCCTTTCGGGTCAACTGAGTCAATGAGGCGGCTATTGGTGATGGGAAATTAGAAGTCAAATTATTCAACAACTAAAATTTGTTAGATGCGGTATGCGATGCATGTTCCTAAGATATGCGTTGATAGTCATGCATCGATGGTCATGCGTTGAAATGAATATGCGTTAATAAATGTATGCGATGACCATGCATCCTGTCACAAGTTTTCTTGCACTCACGCTAAGTATAACGCGAACGCAAGTTTCTCGGGTAGTCCGAGGTCTAACACAGGGACTTGTAGCTATATGTATGCAGTAATGTGTATGTGGTGGTTTAAATAAAAGAATGGAAGGAAGGTTGCTAAGTTACCCCTACTCCTACTTCTATCTAACAGACAACGCAATAAGAATATGCATGAGAGGTAGAGATACGACAACACTTGACATGAAATAAATGTATGGAAAAATAGATAAAATACAGAGATGATTTCATTGCAACCCTTAAGAGTGACCGCAAGGGCAACCTTCGTCAACGCAAGCCATGTGATCATGCAGCACACATACAATAGTAAACCACCTCTCGGTGCGAATGTTACGGCTTCTAATGCTAGAACGCATGCGATATATGCGATAAGTCCATAGGACCTACACATAAGCCTCTATTCTTATTTATACGATGACAAAATGACACACATACAAATAAGGCGACCACATAATATCATTCTGATCTCTAGGATGCATGCGATGCAGGTTAACAAACAGAGCTTATCTCTAAGTCCCTATCTCTTGCTTATGCTGATCTAATCTCGCTCTCTCGAGTCTAGGTTCTAACCTAGCTCTCTCGAGTCATTAGGTTCTTTCTTTAGACTATTTCTCAAGTAGCTCTCAAGAGGTGTTGGGCACAACATAAAACAAGACAAACACATGAACTTGGTTGACGCATGATTATTCCTATCTCTAGTGAACAATGCATACATTGCTTAATGCGACCAACCACTTACCCTCCCGGGCAGTTGGTTGTTGCTGACTTTACTCATAGACAAGCAATGCGTTAGCCTATAGATAGGCGTTGCCGCAGCTTCACACTAAGCAAATAAAGTTACTCAAACACTCACGCAACGCACACCTCTCTGTAGGTTGCTACATGCTTCATATCCCTAATCCACATGACTAAGTATGCAATACCCAAGCAATCTCACTAAGTGTTGCAATGAAACTAAAGGTGCTAAGCAAAGAAGATGGAGTTGGAGTCGAAGGAAACAAAGACATCCATCGAAAAAAATTTGTATTAATTCCTTAATCACAAAATATCATACAATATAATATAAGAAAAGAAAGAAAAATGAAATGACTGACTGGAAGTAAAGACTTACTTTCAGCGGATGTGCATCAAGGCTGCGGTGGTACCATGGATGGGCGAAGAAGCTGACTCTCTCGAGATCTAGCTCCAGTCGAGGGCTCCGGTCGTCACTCAGAATGGATGAAGGAGGTAAAGAACTCTCAGCCATCTTCTCACGCAGTTTGTCTGGATCACAAGGATCCTCCCTAGGCGAACCTCAAGCAAAAACCTTAGATAACTTGAATTTCTGCTTATCGGCTTTTAATTATAGAGCTTAGGTCGCCAACAGCATTTATTGGACTGCTCTAAGTCTGACATTCAGCACGTTAGTCCTTTTTGAACCTCTGCAACTAACGGCGTGGTAGGTGAAATGTTAGCATCATCTTTTGGTTTTTCTCAAGGTAGATACGTTGATGCGTTCATTCCACCAACCTTGCGTTGATCCCATTAGTATGCGTTGTCGCATAGCCGCAATCATTTAATGACCGCATTTCCTTAACACCGCAACTCTTCACGATGACCCCAATCGCTAGGTGAGCACAACTCCTATACGATGGACGCATATAGCTGATTACTGCAACATCCATGCATTAATCGATGCATTCGGCCTTGCGATGGAGTGTTTCTCTGCATGGAGTCATCTATGCAGTGGTTCGGTTTTCGCGTTTGCATCCATTTCCTATTTTAGCTACAAAAATAGAACATTGAACACATAATAACGCAAAATGACAGGTTAGCTGAGATTTAACATGCTGATCGAAACAAGCTCATTTCCTCGTGAATTCCTATCATGATTACTGCATATTCTGCCTAACAACCTTCAAAATTCTAAGTAAACAGCCTAAGATGACATGCACTATGCAGAGAAGTCCTTTACAAATCATCTATAGTAGCCTGCTAACCGCAAGAAACTACGCACCTCACTGACTGTAGTTGGACGAGAGCTCAACTCGTAACTGCCTCAATCTTTGCAGGATCCACGGAGACAGCTTTTTTCGATACTACATGCCCTAAAAAGACACCTGCCTCAACCAAAATTCACATTTAGAAAACTTAGCATACAGCTTATTGGCCCTCAATGTCTCCAAAACTTTCCGCAAATGCTTCTCATGTTCGGCCTCTGTCTTGGAATAAACCAAGATGTCATCAATAAAAACAATCATAAAAGTGTCGAGGAATTCCTTGAACACCCTATTCATCAAATCCATGAACACTGCTGGTGCATTTGTTAGACTGAACGATATCACTATGAACTCATAATGTCCATACCTCAAACGAAAAGCTATCTTGGGTATGTCACTATCCTTTATTCTCAACCAGTGGTATCCTGACCGGAGATCAATCTTAGAGAATACCGTAGCTCCCTGCAACTGGTCAAACAAATCATCAATCTTGGGAAGGGGATACTTGCTCTTGACAGTCACCTTGTTTAGCTCTCTATAATCAATGCACAGATGTAACGATCCATCCTTATTTTTCACAAAAAAAAAAAAAAAAAAAAAAGGTGCACCTCATGGTGACACGCTAGGGCGTATGAAACCACAACTCCTACAATTGGACCTTCAGTTCCTTCAACTTTGTCGGGGCCATCCTGTATAGAGCCTTCGAAATAGGGGTTATGCCTGGCTCCAACTCAATAGCAAAATCTGTCTCCCGCTGTGGAGGCAGTCTGGGAAGATCCTCTAGAAAAACGTTTGGAAAATCCCTCACTACTGGCTCCAAAGTCAAGGTGACTTCAGTCTCTCTAGTGTCTACCACACTGGCCATAAAGCCCGAAGCCCCTTGGTCGAATAGTCTACTGGCCTTCAATGCTGAAATCATTTTGGGTAGGACTACGGTTCCAACCCCTTTAAACTTAAAACTGGCTCCTGTAGGAGGGTTAAAGATGACCTCCTTACAGGAGCAATCTATACTAGCATGATTAGCAGCTAACCAATCCATGCCCAATATTACATCAAAATCGCGCATATCTAAAATTATCAAGGTTACATCTAATGCACGATTGGCTACATCTACCTGATATGCTTTTATCTTTTCTGTAGCTAACATGATCTCTCTTGATGGAGTGGAAATGGACAATGCAAATGGCAAAGGTTCTGAGTCTAACATGGCATGCCTCACAAATACAGTAGATATAAACGAATGCGAAGAGCCAGAGTCAAATATAACTAAAGCATGGTGCCCAAAAATAGGAAGTGTACCTGTCACCACTGTGTCTGACTTCTCGGCCTCACGCCAAGTGGCAGAAAACACCCTACCCTGCTGTTGTTAATGACTCAGGCCTCCATGAAAGAAACTTACGAGTTGGCCCCTGTGTTCAGGCGCGTTCCTCCTCCTCGGGCATCTATCTGACATATGCCTCTTCTGGCCACATCGAAAATATATCCCAGAGCGGGCCAAACAACGTCCCTAGTGTCGCTTACCACAAGTGGTACATATCGGCCTATCCTCCCTACCAGTCACAACCTGGGAACCCTGCTGTCCCCACTGACGTGGAGCATTCATTGTGTTCTGGTTCCTTTACTGATGCTCAAGAGCCCTGTGTTCAGCCTTTCTTTTCTGACCTGCGGAGGTCCCAATCCCAAGCGACCTCCTGTATTCCTCTCTCATCTGGAAGTCAGCATCAATCTTCACGGTAGCCCGTAGTGCCATAGCGTACGTCTTGAGGTCCAAGGCATGCACCATCCCTCGTAGTCTGCTTCTCAGGCCCTAAATGAATCTCTCTGTCCTTGCTGCCTCGGTGGCTACTAGTTCAGGAGCAAAGCAAGACAGCTTATCAAATTTCTGCCCATACTCCTCCACCGACATAACTCTCTGTCTCAAGTTCAAGAATTCTGTCTATTTGTTGTATTGGGTGTTAACCGAAAAGTACTTCTTATAAAAGCGCTCCTTGAACTGCTCCCAGGTTGCAAGTTCACCACCAGTATCAATCATCTTTTCTGCTGAACGCCACCAAATTTCTGCATTACCAGTCAACATGAAGACTGCGCATTGAAGCTTGTGCTCTTCCTGGCACCTCATAAAACGGAATATTGTCTCAATAGATGACAACCACGTCTCTGCTTTGGTGGGGCTCCCCAACGATCAATCAAAGGGGCAAGGGTCATACTTTCAGAAATCCCTCAGATGTTTAACCTCAAGAGACATGTCTCTATCCTACACTCGAGTCTGTAGTAACTGCTCGGGTGGCACCAGTTCCTCCTAAGCCTGGGTTTGGGCAGTCTTTCCTACCATCGTGCTACAAATCAGCTCCTGCAGCTTTCCCATTAGAGAGGATGCAACAGCTTCACTAATTCTAGTTTCCATTTGCCTTTTCATCAATTTGGGTCACAAGCGGATTTGGAGCTGCCAGAATAGTCTGGGTACTCTCAGCTCTCTGTGCTTGCACTTCTTCTCTAACTGTCTTTCTTGTTCTAGGTTTAGGTGCCATGTCCTATAATGAATTCATACATTAACTAGCTCTTTCTGGGTCTTTCTCAGACATCATGCATTTAAAACACTACATCATTGTTCTCATATATGCATTGAAACTTTCATTAGTATAACATACCTAGCGATGACGAGGGATCCGTTACTAGGCCACAGGGACTATCTAGACTTACGTAGTAAGTCAATCTACAGAACCCAAACATGGGCTCTTATACCAATTGTAACGACCCGACCCTGTAGGACTTAAGTTAGGCCGTTACTAAATACATGCATGCATGGAACTCAAAATGACACTCGGTTATGGCGAAATAAATGCTAATTAAATAAGGTAAGTTCAAAAGACTTTCATTAAATTCAAATATTAAAACAATAGTAGGGTACACAGAAATCATAAAGGATAGTAAATAAGTCTGAAAACAATTCTTAAAAGTAAGTTTTAAACATCAAAACTAAAATTTAAGAGAAACATGAAAAGAACTCTAAATTTCATGATGTAGAAGTGTAAAAACTAGTCCCAGTGACTCGATCATGAATTCTGCTTGTCCATCGTCGGTGCATCTCTACTCTTACCTGAAATAACAACATGAGAAAGAATGAGTATAAAATACTTAGTAAGTAACTCCACTACTGGGGTCAGGCTAAGCATCTATGTTCTCTAGATACCCACCTTTGGTGAAACATATAAACTGCTTTAGTCCTTATGGGACATATATACACATGAAATAAGAAGACTGAGTCCTATCCTACTATAGTTAAGTATGCCCACTACCTCTGGTGAATCCCAAAGGAGACATAAACTGGTGAATCCCGAAGGAAACACAAACTCGTGAATCCCGAAGGAAACACAAACTGGTGAATCTCGAAGGAAATACAAAATCTAATGGGCATCTAACTAATCAGTAAGGACAGTCTCAACATCATAATCATCACTGTACGAATCTATGACATACATATAAACCTCAACATCATGACTCTACAACATACACATATACCTCAAGATCATGGTTCTACAACGTAAATGTATACCTCAACATCATCAGATCAAATACAACCATATGGAAACACATACCATATCATACTAGCATTCAAGTGTCTATGTGCATAAATAAATAATTCAGATCTCGTACCAAAACATACTTTGATCATATTATACTATCAGTCTATCATGCTAACATTTTGCCATAACATACATTTATCATGCTAGCATACATCTAATGCCTGGCCTGTGGGCAGTTCCAGTAGTAAGATTACTTACCTCAAAGTTAAATCCAAAGAAGCCCAAGCAAGCTTATCCTTTTCAAGACAAGCAACACCTAAGATAAATCCAATATTTAAATAAATATTTTGGGTCTTAACTCTAATTAACCAAATTATTCAAAGACTTCCAATTTTACTTTACCTAAACTATAGCTCGGTCTAAACTTAATTCTAAAACCCACTTCTGTTGGTTACCTGAACATACACAAAGTTCAAAATTAATAACTTAATTCTCCACAATTAATCTTAATTCAAAATAACCACCCAACAACTTACTTCAAACTTACCAAACTTTAATAGATAATTGGCCTTTACTTTGATGAGCAACACCCTAAACGTCTCAATTCTTGAATCTAAAATCCAAACCCAAGAGATATTAACAATTTTAACCCAAAACCAAACATATAAAATTTAATCTAACAATCCCCAAACCAAACCACAATGGAGGTTACAAAGCCTTGGAACTTACCAAATTGTCACGAAGAAGGAACTTCAACACCCGCTGGACAGCGCACAAATTCTCCTCTAAAACCCCCAATTAACCTTTAAATGCAAGGAGGAGCATTATTATAAATCCAAGACATAACAAGTGATCCAAAAAAACAACCAAGAACAACAATAACACCCAAAAACTTACGCAAAAATCTTACTCCAACCAAGATTCGATCAGAACCAAGTGGCGAAGAAGATTTACGGTGGAAGCTGGTTCAACGACAAGGTCGAGCTAACGGCGAGGGGAGGGCACGACTGGCTAGAAGTGCTATGACTAGGCGGCACGGATCTGGGCGGCTGGGCGTCGACGGCGCGGCTTCAGATCCGACGACGTGGCTTGGCGTGAGAAGATCTGGCGGCATACGAGTGTAGGCGGCTCGACGTGGGAGACCGGAACCAGATCTGGGCGGCGCAAACGATCAGCGGCAAGGAGATGTTGGTCAAGGTTGACGATGGGAGATGCTGGTCGAGGTCGGCAACGGGAGATGCTGGTCGAGGTCGGCAACGGGAGATGCTAGGTTTACGTCGATGGAAGATGGAGGTAGGCTTCGGTGAAGGAAAAATAAATTGAGAATGGAAGAGGGGGGCGCCAGATGCGTGAAGAAGAAAGGGAATTTGATTTTTATAAAAAAAAATAAATAATAATAATAATAATAACTAAAAAGAAAATAAATATAATTATACTTTATTCTTTTCCTTATTCCACTTTATACTATTAAATTCCTTTTCTTTTCAAAAGAAAATTAATTCCTGCCATTAATTTCCAAATTGAATAATTTCATACCATTAATTAAATTCCCGCACTTACACTTGAAGTTCAAAATCCCAAAAATGCCCTCCAACTAATAACAATTACTGAAATTCCAAATAATGAAGTTACTGAAATTACATTATTAATAAAAAAAAATATACGGGGTGTTACACTTCTCCTAGATTTGGGCCTTTTTATGTATCTATGTTCTTTTTCCTCTCATTCTCACATTTCCCTCTTCAGACCCTCTACTTTCTCACTTCTCTTTTCCAAACCCTTACCATTCGTCTGTCGATCATGGGTGAAGAGTCTATCGTTGTGTAGATCTGGCTTCCGTGCAGGTCTGTTCGTCGTGCAACCCACGCCATCGCACCCAGTCGTCCGGATCTGCTGCTCGTTCTATCGAAGCGCCACAGCTAACCCGGATCTGATCATGGGTAAAGCTCGTTCTGTCGAAGCGCCACAGCCCGGTCTGCTACTCCCTCTTCAATTATTTTTCTGTTTCTTATAGTCTCGGTTTGATAAATAAGCACTCAAACTTGATACACTAATCATGTGTCTTCAGATCTGAAGTTCATATTCCCACGTGGTATGTGTTGTCATTCGTCGTTTGATCTGAAGTCTAGATCTGAAAATCTAAAGTTCGTCGTTTGTCGTTCATCCAGATCAGAATGATCTTCTTCTCTTTCCACTCTTAAACTCACAGCAATTTTTGTTCTTATGTTATGCCTTTCAACTGTTTGTGTAAATGTCTCAATGAAAGCCAGTTGCGGTTTCACTTCAATATGTCTCTTTGCTTCTAGATTTGGGCCTTGTTATGTGTCTATAGCCTTTGAAATTTGATTTGATTAATGGTTTTGTTGTATATGATACATTTATTGAAGTATTGTCAAGAGGCGTTGCCAAGAGTTACTCCTGTGTTGGGTATGCATGAGCAAGAGTAGTGAAAGCGAAATGTTTAGCGCAAGGCACTGGGTAGACGATCGTGTAGCAAATGGGTAGCGCTACACGATAAGATAGGCGATCGTGTAGGCGGGCGTTGGATGATAGTGTAGCAATGCATGGAGCTAAATGATGAGGTAGGTGATCGTGTAGGTGGGTGTTGAACAATCGTGTAGTAATGCAGGGAGCTAAACAATGAGGTTGGCGATCGAATAGCAGATGCACGAGCTAAGCGATGCACTAGACGATCGTGTAGATATGCGGGGGCGCTAGACGATCATGTAGGCGGGCGCTGGACGATCGTAAAGCAGATGCGCGGGTGCTGGACGATCGTGTAGGCAGGTGCTGGACAATCGTCGATCGTATAGCAGATGCACGGGCACTAAGCGATAGACTACACGATGGCGCTACGCGATGGGCATTAGCGCTAGACGATGAGCAGAGACGCTACCCAATAGGCGAAATGCTAAGCAATAGGCAATGACGTTAAGCAATAGGTGAATGCGTTAGACGATAAGGAGTCAGCACTAAACGATGGAGGTAAACGATGGGCGTGGTAGCTAAATGATAGCCTATGCGCGAGATTGTTTACTAAACGATTGAGCTACATGATGGGCCACTAGAGCTAAACGATAGATGCAGGAACTAAACGATTGATTAGCTTGAGAACATGTGCATTATGCTAATTAAATACACTAAAAGAATGTTTGACTCACAGTTTTAATAAGTTTTAGTTGATGACTCACAGTTTTAAAAAGAAGATTCTCTCATTTATTCAACTATTGAGTTTTCTTGTTTTGCAGGTGCAATAAAGGAGTAAAGATTTGGTATCACAACCTCTTTATACTTTTTCTTGGGGAACTCTAGTAAAGAATTTTTTTCTTGAGTGTATCATTTATACACATTCCCAATAAACAGGGTTAGTTGAATATGAATTCTGATCACATTTTCACTTTCAATCCTTTGTCTTAAACCTTTTTTGTTTGTGATCCTTTGAACAACGGTGGTTAGATAAAGATGCCTATAACCAAACACTGCTGAAGCTGGGGGTTTGTTCAAGAAGAATTATGAAAGGATCCATAATTACCAAGTGAAGAGGGACAGTAAACTCATAATGTTTGTAAAATCATAATGTTTTTACTTGTAATTTGTGTTTTCAAGGGCTAAATTATTGTACAACCTTTTAAATTATAATTTTATAGCAGAATTTGTGGATTAAATATAATAGATTTGCAATCCATACATAAATAATATGTCATAGCCATAGTGTTCGATGATGATGTGTTATGTTATACTTTTTGACCAAAAAAATAGATTCAGCAACGAAATTTAAAAGAACGGACAATAATTGATAAAAATGGACAGATTTTGGACTTTAATGTCGGTTGGAACCGACATTATAGGGCTTTAATGTCAGTTGCAAATTTCATTAAAGGGTTTTAATGTCGGTTGCAACCGACATTAAAGCCCAAAATTCTTCTAGTGTATATTCCAAAATTTAGAAATCAAAGACCATAACAACAAATAACATGGACAAGGAATGGAAATGCATAACAACAATTTATACCCGTTATGAGCTAGAAGCAAGACTAGATAGGAATCATGCCTAATAATAAGCATAAGTGTAAATCCAAGATTAAAGTATAAACATTACCTCATCTACTTTCGGAATAGTAGGGTGGTTAGTTGCCTCTAGTATAAACTTTGCTCTTACACCAGCAGTATTTTCCCTTTAGTTAGAGAAACAATAAAATTAGCTAGACACAATGAGTTGCATAAATTATCTAGAAAAATGACCTCTTCCTTGTGATTATTTGAAACTTTACCAAAGCTCATAAGTGTCACATAGCAAAATTAAAAATTTGTTAGATACAGATAACTTTTATTGGTGTATCAAAAAAGAGTAAGAACATACTTTTAAGAAACTTTGTTGTGATGGGGAGTGTTTTCAATGCTCTTTGTACAAGTTATCACAAGTTATTACACTAAAAAATTACAATATTTGACAAGTTATCACAAGTTATTCTACATCTAAATCTACTAGTACATGCAATATGTCCATACTCTGTTGCTTCCCTACTTTTATATAAGCTTACACTACAAAGTAAAACAAGGTGAATGCTAAATCTTTTATACAAGAATTCAACCCTACCCACAAAGTAAACTTTTCTTCTAACATAAAATCAAATATGGGAAAGCATGAGGCTCTTGCAATTGAAAACTGAGAAATCAATACCTTTGAGTAATCAAAGTCGCATATTTTCAAACGAGGGACTGGACTTCCATCCAATGAAGTGTTTTTTTTCACATAATAGAGAAGACACCACAATGTAGATTGAGGTGAATTGTTTAGGCAATTTTTGTACACTTTTTTGTGCACCTCCAATTTCTATAATACCAAATAATGAAAGTCAAAAACACCACAAAGTAAATTGAGGTGAATTGCTTAGGCAATTTTTTTGCACTTTTTTATTACACCCAATTCAAAATGCCTAATTATATTAATAAAGTAAACAGGGGCATAAGCAAATCAAAATCTCCCCATCTTCGACCTGCAAAGTGAAAAGTATATCTTCGAATTGCACCTCTTTATTAAAAAAATAAATAAATAAATAAATAAATAACTCCAAGGGTGGCCTTGTATTGATTACTAAACTTCTTATATACATATATGTATTTCAAAGTTAAAGTAAACCACACAAAAAATCAAGAAACTGTTACTGTATAAAATAGAAGAATTGTTACAAAAAGGAAAACTTTCAAATCAGTATCCCCTCTAGATCAAAGGCCAGCAAATTTGATAACCCACAAAATAAAATTCCCTAAGTTAAGGAAGTAACGATCTGAGTCGATTCGTTGAGTATTAAAAAAAAAATTCAATAATCCACATTAGATTAATATTATAGAAATTGGAGGTGCAAAAAGGTAAAGTATACAAAACGAATAGAAAAGAACAAACTTCAAAACACACCTAAAAATCCATAAACTAAAATTGAGGCAAAGCTTGGAGACATAGGATTCTGATTGGCAAGGAAAATAAAAAATCTATTGGAACAAAACATGTCATTTGTCAAAGTCATTTACGTTAAAAGCAAAATAATTTGTGATGAAAGATTTACAAGTACCAGAGATGCCTGAGCCTTTAAATAATCAAGATTCAAGAATAATGAGCAGAACAAGATAGTTTCACACAACCTCCGAATTGAGTTAAGAACTACTGTCCTCACTTAAACATATAATACAAAATATTCAGTTAAAAATGATACAATAATACAAGATATTTGAAATATATTTGAAACACAAATTGAGGTCAATACAATCCTTAAATAAGGGATATTCCATCATTACATTTTCATCGTATCAATAACAGATTAAAATGCATCAGAATTAATATGGGAAAGGTACCTTCAGGGAAGAAATTACAAGAGAGAATCATAAAAATAACAACATTGGTCTCACTTTGTAGACCTCCATAGCCTCCAGCACCTATTTGCTTTATGGATGAAAATTCCTAGTTGCTGACCTCAGGGAATTATAAGAAAAGATGTGTACATTTTTTGTAACACTAATCCCTAACCAAATACGAAGCAACAAATCATTTCAAATTATCAAAAAATATTGAAACCCTCTTGAAAAAAAATACTTAAGAATATATAAAATTAACCTAGATTCTGCAAAAGAAAAATAAAGTTACCTTATTCTCACCTTCTGTCGATTCCTCGGGGCTGCTATTCCCTTTACAACAATTCAGGATTGTAAAGCAACAAGAAGTCATTGCAATATATAGTGTTACTCATATGCATACACAAACCACTTTATTCAACCCTTAACGGCCCCTAAAAAACCCAGTAACTCCTTAACGACGACCAGAAAATGCAAGAAAGATTTTTGAAGCCCTTCCATCAATTAGGAGAATTGTCCAAGCAACATTGAGCTAATATGAGCTGGGTAGCATGATTTCAATAGGAACTAGAAAAAAAAAATAGCAATTGCCCAAATTTAGAAGAGATTGAGATGAAAGGAATGACTAAATTATCAAAAATCTCAAATAGTGTTCGAAATGAACAAGCTTACCTAAAGCAACCTTAAGCCTCAATTTGAACGCTTCAAATCAAGTCCAAATTACAAATAAAGATATATTCATGAACGGATAACTAATTTACATAATCTAAATCTAATCTGAAAATGTCTCAAGAGAGGTATAACACCTAAAACTCACCAAGATAGACTTGTTCCTTACTGCAAAATGTCCAAACTGTCTTGAAATTATGCCAAATCTACAAATGAATGCCTCCAAGCATTAGAGACAAATCTAAACCATCTTTAACTAGATTGAAATGGTGTTCAGAGCATTTTTACCTATTGGAACTTGCCCAAACAACCCAACACCTTGTTGATTAGTGTCTGAATAGACTTAATCCTACATATTTGAAGTTATTAAGCAATGGAAAACTCAAATCCAACATCAAAATATAATGGGTAAATGTCGAAACTTGCCGAAAAGGGGGGAAAAGCTAAAAGGGAATGTTGGAACGTCGAGCACTAAGAAACGCTATCAGAAACGGGTCACCAAAGAATATGGGTGTCCTGGTGAGTGTCGTTTGTGGAGGAAAAAGTTGCAGCCCTTGGTCACGTTCGTTAGAAGCTTCTGTCGCCGTTGGAACATTGGGTCTCGTGTGGTTGATGAAGAAGAATGCATACGAATGGGTCGCCAGAGGGAGGGTCTCGCACAGCTCACTCGCTGGATGTCGCTGTCGAAGCTGGCCGAGCTGAAGTGATGTGAAGAGGCTGCCAGCCAGAGAACACAAAGAGAGAAAGAGGAGAGGAATATGAGAGGCTTGTGTTTCTTTCGGGATTCACTAAAGGTTTGTGTTTCCTTCGGAATTCACTAGAGGTGGTGATCTCTTTGAGATTTCACTAGAGATTAGTGTTTCCATCGTGATTCACCAGAGGTTTATGTTCTCTTTGGAATTTATCAGAGGTGGTGATTTTCTTTGGGACTTCACCAGAGGTTTGTGTTTCCTTTGAGATTCATCAAAAGTTTGTGGGTGTATCTAATCTATGGTACAGTCGGTTCAACTATTCACTACTTAGCCATCCCATGGAAAATAGAGGTTTATGCACATCCCACTAGAGAGTATCATCTAAAGGACATAGATACTTAGCCTGACCTTGATAGAGGGGTTACTTATTGAGTATTATAGAGTCTTGCTCATATATCTCGAGGAAGAGTACACGCGCTAGCGCTAGCGCGCTACGGCTTACGCAGTTGATCGGATCAGATAGCCGGCTCAAATTCCGATCAACAAGTTGGAGATATGGCTGAGTGGCTAAAGGCATTGGTTTGCTAAATCGACATACAAGAAGATTGTATCATGGGTTCTCATCCCATTTCCTCCAGCACGGAAGTGGAACGGGCGAAATTACGTGAGAGAAAGAACCTCTTGGTGGAGTCCTCCCGAGCCGAGGACTGAATAGCACAACTTAGTGACTAGGAGCAGAGGGAGAGCCTATACTCATTCTTTCTCATGTTTACATTTTAAGTAAGGGTAAGAACACGCCAACGAATAACAAGCGGAATCCGTGATCGAGCCACTGGGACCAATCATATGCTTCTGCTCATGTTTTCAGGATTTTATGTTTTAAAGTTTCTAGTTTTAATGTTTGAACTCAAAGTTTTGGTATTTGTGCTTTAAACATTTTTAAAAAAAATTCTAGTTTTATTTTATGGTTTTAAGGGTATCATGCTAAACGAATTTCAGTTCTTTAGTTTTAATAAAGTTAATTATTTTGTGTGATTTATTTGGTTTTACTAAGTCATGAAAAGATGTCAATTTGAATTGTATGCATGAATGCCTATAGTAACAGTCTAGTTTGTAATGGCCTAGTTTAAGTCTTAGGAGTCGAGTCATTCCACTAATGCTTCTAGTTTACTGTGCAATGATTAAAAAAAAATTAGTTTATTTCTCCAATGAAATTTTGTTTCTCAATTATAATATATGTTACTTATTAGGCATTAATTGTGGAGGTGAGTTTATATAAACGGTAATGAGTATGCTTCATAAGATCAAAGGTTTAAATTGTGTATTCATTTATTGCAATAAAAAAATGCTAAATTATAGAAAATCCCCATGAACCTTGTAAAAAAAATACCTCTAATCATTTAAAAGTGTAACATCCCGAGTTTTTATGAAAATTTAAATTAATTATCGCAAATTGTTGAGTTTTGATTTCCCTAATCTTTAGAATTTGGAATGAAATTGTTAATCAGGTAGCCGGAATCGCGGCAATGAAATCTCGAAACACACAACCACAACAATCAAATAGAAAGACTACGGCGAAAGTACAACCGCATCGGAGACATCTTGCACAGGCGGAACACAGACCCAAACTCACTAATCCCCTGATTCTAAGATTAGATATCAGTTAGTTCAATGATAGGTCTTTAACAAAGAAAAATAAAGAAATACCTGCTGCATCGAAGTTTTATTGGTTATGTGGATTTTTTTAGTGGAGTTTTAAATTAATTGGAATGGATAATTGAATTATTTGGATAAGAAATTTTGAGTTTTTGTGAAATTTGAAAGGGAAAAGGAGAAATTGTAGTTTTAAAATTTTACCCTCTTTAATTTTGGAATTTGGATCCAAAATTTAAGTAAAGAATTAGGAAAAGATAATTAGTTTATTTGGAAGTTATTAAATCAATTATCTAAAGAGATTTTAATTTGAATTTAAGTTAATTTGGAAAGTTATAATTTAATTTTGGGATTTAGGATTTTTGGAAAGAAGTGATTTAAAGTTGGTGAAATTATTTTAAGGTTTATTTAATTAATTGGAGAAGATGTGAAAGATTTGAACTTGATGTGATATGTTTATTAAGAAAAGGAAAGAATATATATGGGTTTTGGAATTTAAGAAAAGGAAATGAAATAATATATATATATATATATATATATTATTTATATTTATGTTTTTGTGTGGTGGAGAATCAAAAAGAAAGGAAAAAAAAAAAGAAAATACCCCTTCTTCTCCCTCTCACGCTATTCAACACAAGATTGAATTAGGAGTTCCTAGTTGGATTTTGACTTGGATTTTGGAGGTGATTTAAAATTAAAGTGCTAGTTGGGTAAGAATTTTGTTGGCTTTTAAAATTGCTTTATGTATGGAATCGAGCTTGAAGACTAAAATGGATTTTCTTCATGCCCTAGAATTGGACTAAAGGTTATGAAGTGGGATTGGAGAGTTTGCTTGAGTGCAGAATTATTATTTCAGTTTCATATTGAGGTAAGTGATCTTATTACTAGAACCGCTTTTATGCCGAGCGATAAATTTACGATTTATTTTGAGGATTTTAAGACTAGTTATAAGGATAATTTTGATTGTTCCGAGATTTAATGGACTATTTAGAAAAGATATATGAGCATGTGATAATATGTCCGAAGCATGTTAATATATGATCATGATTTAGAATTTTATAAGACATATTATAAGTACGATTAAGCATGACCCTAAATTATGAGTTAAGCGACACTACTACTGGAATGTCTTAAAACTAGGTGAAAGTTGGAGCATTTGTTGATATACATATTTATGTGATTTATTATGAAAGTGTGTAGGCTATATAATGTATTATGAAATGTCGAATGTTTGATTGTTTACATGAGTTAATGCATGAAAGTGATATACTGGAGTTGAACCATTAAACCTAGATTAAACAAGTATGTTGAGGTTAATTAACATGACCTCGATGAGGAGATTTAGAGGACTCACGATTATGTGAATGTTATATGTAATGTGAAGTTAAATGCAATCTTTTTTCCTTTCTAGATTATGTGATTGCATGAAAGTGATGTATGTCCGAGGGTGCTAGTATATGAAAAAGATGTACTAGGGCTGGTGTATATGAAAGTGATACACACCTAGAGGGTACTGGGGTGTACGTAAGAGGTGCACGCTCAGTGGGTTATGTGTACACGAAAGAGGTGTATACATAACCATATGTACGAAAGGGATATGCATCCCTACATTCATAGAGAGGATCTGGGGTGTACGAAAGAGGTACACACTCAGTGGATTATGTGTATACGAAAGAGGTGTATACCATGTTTACGAAAGAGGTACATACTCAGTGGGTTATGTGTATACGAAGAGGTGTATACATAACCATGTGTACGAAAAAGTTACACACTCAGTGGGTTATGTGTATACGAAAGAGGTGTATGCATAACCATGTGTACGAAAGAGGTACACATTCAGTGGGTTATGTGAAACCCGGATTTCTATTTTCCCTACTTAAGCAGGTGGTTAAGGGAATTAACTAAGTGAAAGTTAAATCCTATGTTGAAGTGAAGGAAATTTCTAAGTGTGTAAATAAAGATTGTTTAGTTGCTTTGAGATAAGCCTTAACTAGTAGGAAATTGGGCTAAGTATATCCCATGCGTTGGAAGCTAGAAAATTGACTAAGTGTTGCTCCATGCATTGGCCTTGCTCATTTAGAGGTTATTTGGGCATTGAAGGAAGACAAAGTGTGGCCAAGAGAAACGCATGCGGCAGCCAATGTCTTGAGAGGTTAGAAAAACGCATGCGCCAGCCTCAAGTTGTGCGGACAAGGGCGCTGGGCGTTGGAGTTGCGCGCATTGGTTGATCAAGGGGCAGTGCTACGCGATGGAGGCATACGACAATGCTACGCATGTGGCGATACTCCGTGATGGATGCGGCGATGTTACGTATGCGGTCGAATAGGACAAGGCTTGAGCAAATAGTATGTGGTGGAAGAATATTATTCATAATCCTAGTTGAGCGCATAGGGAAAAGGTAAGCCATGCGGTAGAGGGCATGTGACCAAGGAAGAGCCTTGCGAGCATCTAGTATATGCGACCAAGTTGCGTCAATGGGATGCACAAAGTAAGGTTGCATTAATTGGAAATGGCATAATCGAGGTTAGTGAGTCGCATATGGGGAAAGGTGCTAGGTGGCAATGGCTTGAAGGGTGACATTGCAAGGGTGCAAACATGGGATGGACGCATACGCCAATGGGTAATGTTCGGACATAGGAATGTTGCAGCATTTGGATGGACGCATTTGTGGTTAGATGAACGCATATGAAGGATGGACGCATTCAAGGTCGTCATCCAGACATGTGGCTTGTTAGGAAGAAATCTTAAGCCTTAAGAAAATGAGGTGGATGCACAAGAAGACATGCAAACTTGAGGGCTATGTGTTGGTAAAAGGGGAGCAAGACACATTGGATTGCGATGATGCAAGGTTGCGTTAATAGTGTAAGGAAAAGACATTTGGACATGCGGCTAAGTAGGAGGTGTTGGCCTCGGAGAGATTCTGGACGGCTATGAATATGGCCAAGGACTTCAGACCATAACTCAAATTCTCTTCAAAGGACATTCAAAAGAGTGTATGAGGAGACTATGCGTCGATGGAGGAACGCATGCCTTGGTAACAAGACCATGCATCGGTCATGAAGTTCCAAGAGAAGGAGATGTCGTCGGACAGTGAAGTCTGGAAGTAGCATCAACTTGGGACAAGGAGTTCTCCCAGAATACTCGTGCGTTTGGAGTGATTCTAAAGCCATCTGAAAGCTGAAAGAGTCTAGTTTTCAGGGTAGGGCTGCCAAGAAAAAGCTCTAAGGAATCAAGCTGGAGAATGAGGAAAAACAGAAGGGTCGAGTTGTCAAGTAAGCTTGGGCCAATCTTGATGTTTTGATATTTTCGGCCAAAACACGAGAAGTTATGAGCTAAGATTTTGAGGTAAACTTTCTGAGACATTTTAGAGTATATTTGTAGAAGGAATTAGCTCGAGATAAAGCTTAGAACTATGAGTAATCTGAGCTTTCAGTTGAATCTGGAATTTAGGGATCAAGAGGAGCCCGAGAAGACCAAGGAACTTCTAGAGAGAAAGGTTCCTACACGACCAAGGTGAGTGATACTTTCCTTTAAGTCTTAAAGCATATCTTTAAAGTAAATTTTATTTGCTTATGTTATAAATGAGTATCTAGCATGAGAATGAGATTATATGATCGGGATGATCAGGGGTTCAATAGACCTAGTTCCTGAGCCCAAAAGCAAAACCTCACGTGATGGTTAGGGGACCGAGAGGTCTAGTTCCTAAGCTTGTGGGAGGATCCTCGTATGGGATGGTCAGAGAACCGACGGGCCTAGCTTCTGAGCCCATGCGCGGGAGCTATGTGCACATAGAAGACATAGGGGAAACGCAAAAGAGTAATCATTGTATTAATAACAGTTAACTATTTACCATGCGCGTAAATAGAATTGAGAATAGACTCATTCAAGGCTGAGGTTTGAATGTAATCTCGTATTTATGATATGCTTGTTATTTATAAGTTGAAATAGACTCTAGAAGTTTCTTACCACTCATTGAGTTTTGTGAAGCTCATTATGTTATTTCATGTTTTTCTTCCTAGGTAGTGAAAGGTGAGGAGTTCCAGGGTGTTGCTAAGGTCAAGGTCTGCCACAAGCCACAATTACACTTTCGGAGGGTTTTACAGTTATTGTTGTAAACTTTGTTGTTAAGTCTTGGAGTTGTATAAACTTTACATTGTTGTAAATAAAATGGGCCTACTTAACCAGTTGTTGTTTATCTCCTTGACTTAAAGTTTACTAAGAGTAGTAAAGAGGTTCAATTGGATAGTAGGTGTCACAAAAGGGTGGTAACTGCGGTCCCTCATGCCTCTCTTCGGGCTCAAGAGGGCGGGCTCGAGGTGGGGTGTGACAGGTTATGTGTATACGAAAGAGGTGTATGCATAACTACGTGTACAAAAGAGGTACACGTCCCTACATTCATAGAGAGGACCTGGGGTGTACATAGAAAGTGCACTCTAGGAGAAAAGAAAAAGAGTGAGCCATGTAAGGGAAATGCACTCTAGGAGAAAAGAAAAAGAGTGAGCCATGTAAGGGACATTTTCATGTCCCACTAGTAGAAAGCTTCAGTTCATATTGCATTTATTGGACATACATGCTTAGCCTGACCGTAGTAGTGGGGTTACTTACTGAGTATTTTATACTCACATTTTCTCATGTTTATGTTTCAGGTAAGAGCAAGGACGTACTGGCGGATGACAAGAGGAATTCTTGAACGAGTCACTAGGGACCAGTTTATTGCTTCCGCTCATGATATTTAGATTTCTTTCCATGTTTTTCAACTTTCAATTTGATATTTGAAACTTACTATTAAGATTTGTTTTCAGGCCTATTTATTATTATTTATGATTTATGGGTACCCTATCGTCTGCTTTTAATATCTGAATTTAATGAAGTCTTTTGAGTTCAACTTATTTATTTAGCATTTATTTCACTATAAAAGGATGTCGTTTTAAGTTCTATGCATGCATGTGTTTAGTAACGACTTAACTTGAGTCTTAGGGGGGTCGGGTCGTTACAAAAAGTTTCAATAACATCCTTAAATTTTCAAAAGGATGTTCAAATACAATTTTGGATAATTTTTGCTAGCATTTGTTTTTAAAATACTATAGGAGTACTTTAAAATTTTCAATAATAACCTTTAACATAAAATAAATAAAGTTAAAAAAAAAATTCTTTTGCCATTAGTATATGGACTGAAATAAGTGAAAGGAACTGAAAGATACCAATAACTTTCCAAATATATTGGTTTAAAATAAATCTAATGATTTATATAAAAAGGTATCTGACATATATATTTTCTTTAAGTTTGAAGTGAAAAATTAAACTATCAAATATTTGAAAGGAAAATATTTAGGTGGAGTTGGAATTCCCACGTGGCAATTCATTTTTTTTTTAATTATTTTTTGATGTGCAGATGAAGGAAACTTAAAACCTAAGTGCACCGTACTATTGCTCTATTTGAAATAATAATATGTAGTTTTATTTGCTAAATTATGGTAAACAAATTTGACTATATGAGTAAAGTTCAGTACACTTAGAAAAATATAATTCTAATGCTTTTAGTCTCATGTGAATAAAAAAAAAAAAAAAAATGTTTATTTTCTCGAACAAATTTTTATTTGTCGAGAGAGGTAACGTTATATATCAAACATCTATTGTCAAAGTGAGTTTATTCATAATAAGTATTTACTCATCCATTAAGAACAAAGTTTCAAATTTAATATCACACTAATTAAACAGACGTTAATTAATTAAAGAAAGAAGAAATCAATGAAATTAAGGTTAAAAATCACTTTTAGTCTACGAAGTTTTGTAAAAGTAACCATTTAGTCTTGAACTTTGGTTTGTAACGACTTAGTCCCTGAGCTTTTGTAATAATTTAGTACCTGAACTTTACTAGGTAATAATTAGTCATTATATTTTCAAATATGTAATAATTTAATTTTTATTGAAAAAATTATTGTTAAGATCTAATGAGATTTCTTACCTAAATAAATCGATAAACTAATTATAGAGTCAATATTTTTATAAAAAATAAAAAGTTTACATCACAAAATAAGAAAAATTGAAATCAACTTTGATAATTTCTTTTACGTTAGGGACTAAATTGTTACAAATTTCAAAGTATGAAAGATTAAATTATTACATATTAAAGTTTGGGAACTAAATTGTTACAAAACTAAAAATACAAGGACTAAATCGTTACCAACCAAAGTTTTGGAATTAAATTGTTAGTTTCATTAAAGTTTAGGGACCAAAAGTATCGTAAATATGAAGTTAATTATTACAAATTAAAACAATAAAATATTAAAAAGAAGGAGTTTCACATAAATTCAACTTCATGACACGTCTGTTTAAACTCCCACTTGCATTTAAAACCAATATTCATGAAAGATTTGAATGCTAAAAATACAACACTAATTAAAAACCAAACCACTTCAAAAGTCTTGAGCAATAACAACACAACAAAATCTGCACAGATTATTAGGGATAAAATTGTGATTTTTTTAAATAATTTAAATGTAAAATTACGTAAGATTTACATATGACTATCAACTAAAATGGGCACAGAGAAAATCAAATATTTCTCTCCGTGTAACTTATTTTAAGTAGTATAAATTAAAAGTTTGTAGTATTGACGTTCCTCAAAAATTCTAAAAGTGTACATTCTAAGAGTAGTTTAGAAAGGTTGTCAAAATAATATCAATATTTTGACAAAATAAAAATATTTTGACAAAATAAAAATATTTTTTAAAAAGTTATTTGGAACACACATATATATATACACACACATACCCACACCACTGTGAATAAAAAAATTGGTTTTTATTTTTATGTTTCTTAATCATGACACGAAATTAATTACCAACCTCTATAACTAGTAAAATGCCCAAAAAAAAATTTCTGAAACCTATTTATTTCAAATTCCTTCCATTATATCTGTAGTTTTCCATTTTTTAAAAAAAATTAAACTTAACAAAACTACACAGATCTACCTTTTGTTCATTTAGTTTAGCATGTAATTATAGTGTTGATAAGAAAAATAGCCTATTTTAACTTTTCATTTGTAAATATAGTAAATCAACATTTTTGTAAAAATGAAAAAACGAATTAAAAATTAAAAAAGAAATGGAATTATAAAAGTCTAAACTAACCCCAACCAAACAAATGAGATTGCAATTAACTTATCAAAATATTTGTAATTACATTGTAATTAAAACAAACATCTAGAGACTATTAGTGTCTCCCTTTGCCAAGCTTTGAACAGCGTACCGAACTCTTCTTCAACCAAGTTGCCACCATCTTTCTCTCTAAAATCGGCTCCTCCACCAACAATGACAAACACATCTAGCTTCAATTTGTTTTCGTTGGACGTGGCTTCCTCTCCTTTCACTAAAACTTCACCACCAACTTTGGCTTCGGCTCCTTCTCTATCGACTTTATTTATTGCTCCTTCATAGTATATATAAAAATTAGGAAAAAAATGGAACTAAAAGTTGAATCAAGTCCTCCGTTCTCTGCTCCGAGTCTGCCGCCGCCATTCGTCCACTCAGAGTCCACATCGTCGTTCGTTTGCTCCGAGTCCGCTATCACCATTCATCCATTCCGAGTTTGCCCACGTCATTTGTGCGTCGATTCACCCTTGCCATTTGTGTCGTTCCGTGCTCGCCCCGTCGTTGGATCACTCAATGTCTTTCGTCTCCCACCTGTAACTCACATCGTCAGAAGGAAAAAAAGAGAGGGAGAAGGAAGGAGAAAAGAGAAGAAGGAGGAAGAAATGGCTTTGAAGTATGGGAAGAGAGAATATATTTATGAGGGAGAGAGATAATATATATAAAACATAGGTGGGCTAAATTGTAAATAACCACTGATATTAGTGAAAATAGCGAGATTTTTTTCTGGTAAAAAAACGAAAGGTTAAGGCATTAAGAGCCTATTTTTAAAGTTTTTTTATGCAGGAACCCCAATTAAAATTAAAAATTTTCTATATTTTTGGGAAACAATGCTTGTAGTGTCCTTGCCTATGTATTGACACTCTCAAA
Organism: Benincasa hispida; assembly: GCF_027475165.1. Classification (NCBI taxonomy): domain Eukaryota; kingdom Viridiplantae; phylum Streptophyta; class Magnoliopsida; order Cucurbitales; family Cucurbitaceae; genus Benincasa; species Benincasa hispida. The sequence goes on from NC_143485.1 coordinate 60,589,644, forward strand.
TTATTGTGGGTTGCAAGGGCCCCATATACTATGGTTTGGTGCTGACCTATCGGCTATCGGCTATCGCTATAATTTTAATTTAGTTATTAACGAGTTTCAATTCATTTGTGTCAACAAGACTTGATACAATATATATTGTATCCAAGAATTTTCAATCAACAATTGCAAATTACATCACTATAGTTTGAAAGTGATTATAATATTAATTGAGTTGGAATGTTTGAGGTCATACTTTAATGTATTTTAAGTTATGTGTAACATGTGTTTGAATTCAGATAAAGATACAAGTCACAATTTTAAAAAAATCAACAAATGTGTAGTAAGTCATATTCAACATTCCACATCAAGAAATGTATAATAGATGTCATCATTTAGATTTCTATAGCCTATTTTTGTATTGCCAGTTTGTGGTTTATAAAAGTGTAATCTATAAGTAAAATTTGGATGAATTTAGGTAACTTAAGTTGGATTGGTAAGTGTGTAATTAGGATCATAAATTCATCTATCTAAATGTAAATTTGGCATTTAAAAGAGTTTAGTAATGGAGTCATACTTATATTTTTTTTTATAATATGTGGGATGAGAAATTCAAACCTTATACTTCGATGTTAGTAATTCAAGTTCATGCTAGTTGACTATATATATATATACTCATGTTGAAAATTGCGTTATATTTATAAGTCACCCAAATGAACTACAACTTTTTCTTCTTCTCTCATGTCCAATCCATTTAAAAGCCAATGGGAAAGGAAATGACTTTCCAAATATAGTGGTAATTTAAAATAAATTTGTTGATATATATTGTATGGTTTCAACCATTGTGGAAGTGAGAAATTAAATCATTAACATTTGAGATGATAATTTATATTCTTATTTAGCTATGCTCGATTTGACAATATAAATAAAGTTCTAGCATGCTCAAGAAAAGATAATTCTAATGCTTCTAATTTACTGTGCAATGATGAAAAAAAACATTCTGTTTATTTTCTCGAACAAATTTTGTTTATCAAAAGTAATATATATCATTTATCAGGTATTAATTGTCAAGGTGAGTTTATCTAAACGGCAATGAATATGTTTCATTGAGATCGGAGGTTTAAATTGCATATCCATTTATTGTAATTAAAAAATGCTAAATTATAAAAAAAAAAAATATATCCTGGAATATGTACTTTTTTAATATTTTCAATAATATCATCTAATTTTCAAAAAGATGTTCAAAAATAGTTTTGGATAGAATTTGCTAGTATTTGTTTTTAAAATACTATAGGTGTACTCTAAATAATTTCAATAATAACCTTTAACTTAAAAAAAAAAAAAAAAAAAAAAAAAAAAAAAAAAAAAAACCTTGTCATTAGTATGTGGACTAAAATAAGTGAAGGAAATGAAAGATACCAATAACTTTCCAAATGCATTGATTTAAAATAAATCTGATGATTTATATAAAAAATGTATCTGACATATATATTTTATATAAAGTTTGGAGTGAAAAACTAAACTTTCAAATAAAAAATTTATATAGATTTGAAATTGCCACGTGATAATTCATCTTTTAAAAAAGATTATTTTTTGACATGTAAAAGAAGGGGCGTGAAACTTAAATGCAACTTACTATCGTTATATTTGAAATAATAATATGTAGTTTTATTTGCTAAGTTATGGTAAAAAATATTGAATATATGAATAAAGTTTAGTACACCTTGAAAATATAATTCTAGTGTTTTTTGTTTAATGTGCATCCACGAAAAAAAAGTTTATATTTCTCGAATAAATTTTTGTTTGTCGAGAGAAGTAATGTTGTATATATAAAAAATTTATTGTCAAAGTGATTTTGTTCATAATAAGTATGTACTCCTTCATTGGAGTTGAATTTTATACCACACTAATTGTAATTTACATACAGACATTAATTAAATAAAGAAAAAAGGAAATCAATGAAGTTAATTATTACCAATTAAAACATTGAAATATTAAAACGAAGCAGTTTTATATAAATGCAACTCCATCACACGTCCGTTTAAACTCTCACTTTCATTTAAAAACAATATTCATGAAAGATTTGAATGCTAAAAACACAACACTAATATAAAAATCAAACCCCTTCTAAAGTCTTGAGCAACAACACAACAATCTAATCAAAACTAACCACCACCCAAGAACTCTTTGTTCTGTCTCTCATTTCCCTCACTCTTCTCTCTGCCACAATTTCTTATTCAGAAGCCCATGGTTTAAACATGAACGCCATTGACAGATGCTGGAGATCGAACACATACTGGAGAAGAAACAGGCAACAATTAGCCATTTGCTCAGTTGGGTTCGTTGGCAAAATGACCAATAACATTGGAAGAAGTCTCATACGCTACCAAGTTACGGACCCTAGCGATGACCCTATAAACCCACGTCTAGGTACACTCAGATATGACACCACAATGATCAAGTCCAAAGTATGGATCACATTCTGAAAAGATATGCATATTGTGCTTAAGAGCCACTTCTTATAGCAGCTTCACCGCCATCGACAGTTGAGGCGCCACCAACATTATAATCCACGGCCATATCATCCACCACTGTAGGGCTCAAGCGGCGGGTCAAGTCATGGGCCCCAATTCCAAGATCATTACGCTTGGACACATGGACGGTGATGCCATTCGTTTAGTAACGGCCTCAAAAGTGTGGATTGACCACACATGTTGTACCATTGCGAGGATGGGTTGCTTGATGTCACCCGTGGGTCTACAGACAACACCATTTCTAACAATTGGTTTCAAGACCAAGACAAGATTATTCTTCTTGGCCACGACGACAGTTATGTCCGAGATCGGAACATGAGACTCACCGTCTATAACCATTTTGGACCAAATTGCAAACAAAGCATGCCTAAGTAATATATTACGAATTTAATTAAAATTAGGCTAAATTATACAAAAACACCCTTTTAATTTTGTACTTTGGGTAAAAATACCCTTAAATTTCAAAAGGAAAAAGAATACATTTACCATTAATTTTTTATGAAAATTATTAGTGTTAGTATATGAACAGAAAACTTCAATACAACTAAGGCATTTTGGATAAGAAATTGATTATTATAGTCATAGGTTATTATAGTTGAGTTATAATAGTTTGTATTTATGGTGTAGACTATTTTAGTTTGGGCGATAATAGTGTGTGTTTGAGATGTAAACTATTTTAATTTGAGAACGAAATAGTACACACTGTAACAAAGAATAAAAAAATGATAATGTAAAATAGTAAAAAATGTAGCAAATTGGGGTTTTGAAATAATAATATTGACGGTAACTAATTAGAAAATACAAAATAATATTTATTATAGCAAGATGTGATTATTATAATCTTAGAATAGTTATTGTCCCAAACACACCCCAAATTGTTTTAAAGAAATACATGAGATTGGAGAAAAATAAGAAAATGAGAATATGTATATAACTAAATTAATTCTTTTGAAATCCAAATAAACTTCAAACAAATTACTATACTAACAATAGGAGTAATACTTTTATTTAGTTTTTTTCTTTTTCTTTTCCAATGGAAACCGTTTCTATTTATATACTAACATCTTCTTATATATAATTTTGAAAGTTTGATGAGTAGTTTTTTAAATAAAACACTAACGGACAATAAAAGATATTTTTAAAAATCTGAAAGTTTAAAAATATTTTTAATGAAAGTACAAAATTCAGGAGATTTTTCTATAATCAAACCTTAAACTTTCATTTCATTTCCAGTTAGTTAACATAACAAGGATGGGACAATCCACGGGATGGATCTGATGTACGTTCCAGTTTCATAATTTGTCAATTAAGGTTGTAATTAACTGAAGTGATATTCAAAGACACACTTAATTAAGAAGGAGAAAGGGAAAAATTGATGAATACACTTAAACAAGGAGCCTTTAAGGATAATCGAAAGGAATATTGAAAACCAGAGAAGGAATTAATAACCGTAAGGGAGTATGAAATGGATGTGGGAGGATCACGCGCGGTACCGACATTCTAAATATGGTCAATATTAAAAGTATAAAAGTTAAATAATAAGTATGAATTAATATAATTTAGAAGCGTGGTGGGAGAATACGTATTATTATAGGGAGAGAAAGATAGAGAAAGAGTGATGGGTGTGTGAAGTTAAGAAGTAAAGGGCTTGTAAGAAACGTTTGTCCAAGAATCTGGAAAAGAGAAAAGAAGGCAAAAGAAAAGAAAAGAAAAGTAAAGGATCCCCAAAGAGAGAATAGAAGGGAGGGGTTTTGTGTATATATATATATATATCGGGGAAAATGAGAAAAGAGTTTGGAAATTAAAGAAGATATATATCGAAATGGCGCCAGTGGGGTTGCCTCCGGGGTTCAGGTTCCATCCCACCGACGAAGAGCTCGTCAATTACTATCTCAAGAGGAAGATCAGTGGCCAAGAAATCGAGCTTGATATCATTCCGGAGGTGGATCTCTACAAATGCGAGCCTTGGGAGTTATCAGGTTTATTTATTTATTTCTTTCTTTCCCATTTTAGTTGAAAATTGGAATGGAGAAATAATAATGGTGTTCTATTATTATTTGTAGAAAAGTCGTTTCTTCCAAGTAGAGACCCAGAATGGTACTTCTTTGGGCCGAGAGACAGAAAGTATCCAAATGGGTTCAGAACAAACAGAGCCACAAGAGCAGGGTACTGGAAATCCACCGGAAAAGACAGGCGAGTCAGTTCACAAAACCGAGCCATTGGGATGAAGAAGACGCTTGTTTATTATAGAGGCCGAGCCCCTCAAGGCATTAGAACCGACTGGGTCATGCATGAATATCGCCTCGACGACAAGGACTGCGAGGACAGCTCTGGCATTCAGGTAATCCCATCGTCACAAAAGATTCAAATGGAATCATATCTAAGCTGCACTAAGTTTTTTCTTCACCTGTATCCTCATTTTCGACCATTCGAATTTTCAAATTTCGAATTCTCTCTCTTTTCCTTTCTTTTTCCCATGCACAATGATTACAACCGTCTTTGCATTTTTTATTTCCTTTTCTTTTTTGCTCTTTTTTATTTTTGTTTCTTTGCAATCATATTCGCTTCTTTAGAATTTTTATGATTGGGTTTAAAACAAGATGAGCCATGAGGAGGAGAGAACATCGACAAAGATTTTTTTGCTTCACTTTTGTTTTTTGGCCACTCATCACTTTTAATTTCTTTTGCATTGTTAGGGATAGAAAGCTCTCTAAAGTTTGGCTATATATACATAGTAATATTCTTCCAGCTTCCTAACCCAATCCTAAAACTCTACTCTACAATGTTAAATCAAAGCACTTCACCGAAAGCTATTCTATGCTCAGCCTTCTCCACCATTTAAACTTTAAACTCTCATTAACTTTAAGTTTTGTTGTTTCTTTCACTCACACATGCACGCATGATCCTCTTCTCTCTATTCTCTTTCTACATAGTTAAAACATTTTCTATATTTTTTTTTATATCTTTAATTTTTAGGCTAAATGATAATTTTAATATATATATTTCTAAACTCTTAACACGACTCTAAACTTAAATATTGAACTTGTTAAACATTTTTTTGAAACAAGGTTAAACATTTATTAAAGAGAGAAAATAATTTATTTGATTATTGATAGAAAATTTAGGGTGTGTTTAGGGCAAAGAATATCGTATGATTATAATAACTACCGTTGCTACTGTAAATACCATTTTGTATTCCTTATTAGTTACAATTAATACTATTTCAAAACCCCTATTTGCTACAGTATTTACTATTTACTATAGTTTTTGCTATTTTATATTCATCATTTTTTTATTTTTTGTTACCATGTTTACAATTTCCTTCTCAAACATATACTATTATAACCAAATTAAAATAATCTACATCCAAATCGTAAATTATTATAACCCAACCATAATAATGTAGAGCTATAATAACCAACTTCTTGCCTCAAACGCCCCCTTAGTGACTTATTAGGTATTTATTACACATCTCACAACTATTATTTTTTATGAAATTAAAAGAAAGGGATAGGTAGTTATTGACAGTTTTTCTTTTTTTTTTTTTTTTTTCTTCTGCAATTCGTAATGTAATAATATAAGTAGAAATAGAGAGTAGGAAGAAGAGTTGAAAAAGGGAAAAAAGAAAAAAGAAAAAAGAAAGTCCATTTAGAGGGAAGCATGATAAAAAGAAATGAGTGGCATACATATTCTTTACTTGTACCAGGATCTTTCAAGTCATAAAGTTGAGTTTGGCTTTTGTTTTCTTATGGCAAATGAGACAAAAGTGTTATCCCCTATGACTTAAAACACACACACACAACCTGTTATTTGATTTTAATATATTCCATATTTCCAGCATTTTAGATGATCTATTCTATTATGAAAGTTTGATTCCTTCTTATTATTAAAAAAAAATTAAACAAATTAGCTACCAAAATGAAGCTATAGAGAGAGAGAGAGGCAAAAGAAGAATCTCCCATCGGTTTGCTTTTTTTTTTTTTTTTTTTAAGTTGTAAGAAGATGTCTCTCACTTTTCACTTTATTCCATCACTAAAATCACCCAATGGATCTCTCTTTGTCCACGAGTTTTGTTGAACTTGTGACACATACGACTTACTCTTTCTAAAGATTTCGTCATTAATTTCTCCTTACATTTCTCTCTTTTCACTCTTCTCTACCTCTAATATCACCTTTATCTTAGATCATATATACATATATATACTTAAATCAGCTGAATTATATTCATATTGACGCTTAAAGTTAAGTGTGACAGATGGGTGAATGAGAACAAAAATGAAAGCTGAAATTAAACATATGAAGCAGGAGAAAAGAGATGAAAATTGCAAGTGTTTTTTTGTTTTGTTTATTGGGTTGCAGGATTCTTACGCATTGTGTAGAGTATTCAAGAAAAATGGAATATGTTCGGAAGTGGAAGAACAATTAGTAGGTGGACAAAGCAGCAGCTTGTCATTTATGGAGAACTCAAACTCAACATCACAAACTTTGGTCAATGATTACGAAACTTTATCACCTGATATTCTGATGGCAGCTTCATCTTCTTTCGTGGAGGAAGAAGAAAAGGATGATTCATGGATGCAATTCATTACAGAAGATGCATGGTGTGCTTCCAATTCATCAGCAATCGGCCTCGACGACCTCTCTCACCTGACTTTCACCAATTGAAACTCATATTGGTTCCTAATAATTTTATAGATTTAATGGTCCCTATATTTTTTCTTTACTATAATAATTTATACGAACGACGTGTATCTCTCTCTCTCTCTCTCTACATATATATACACATATATACATACAAGTTGATGGGATTGGGAAGAAAGAGTGAGGAGAAGGGTGGTGAGATTTGTCAATTTCCATCTGTAGATTATGTATTTTGGATTGTGGGTGTGGTTGGTAACTTCTGTAGGGTCAAATTTAATCAAGTAGAAACAAGACCTCTATGGAATATATTTTGGTTTCACCTTTTCTTGGTGAATTATCTCTCATCTCTGGCCTCTGGGTGTTACTTCAATAAAAACAACATCATAAATACTCATTCTTTTCCCTTTTTAATATTTTCTAAACCTATCCATAATATCCACAAGCAACAAAAACACTTACTTATTGATCAGCTGACGGGAGCTCGTTAGCCAGTTTCACAAGATTGTCCACCAGCCATCTCGAACACTGCCGAGATTGGTCTGTGTAGGTAGAATTTATAACAACTTATTCATTCCACATATAAGTTCGGTTATTAGCATGAAATCCTTGAAAATTTTCCATGCTTAGCACCTTCCATAATATAGAGTAGACTCCTCGTCCATTTAGCTTTGGAGGAATCTGTAGAAGGGTAATGATGAGCAATCTTTAGAAATGCTGGTACGTCACAAGGCTATAAAATTACCTTGAATGAAAAGAGTAGGGCACATGAAATCCTCCACAGCTGAAGTCACTCTTTTGCTTACTTTTGTGTACTATTCAAATCTTCCACTTTTGGAATTCTGTTGAGCTTAACATGAAGGAGCTTGCATTTTTATGGCCACCACCTCCAAATTCCTGAGAAATGGAAGCAAAAAATCATTGCCATTATTAGCTCATTATTGATTTAATGTTTGATTTCAAAAGATAAGAGGAATCATTCAACCTGTGAGATGCGAGTTGTGTCTTCGTCATGCACACTTCTAAGACTTATTTTTAACATCTGGTCATTCCCAAGTGCAGGGACTCGGTATACAACAGCCCCAATGCCTCTACAAAAACACAAGCGAATGAAAATAAACTACAAAGGTGACATTTAAATTTTGGAGAAAATGAAAACAAGACACATGTCAAGAATTCAAGACAGAAACAAAGATGGATTGATTTGCTGCTTGTTTAAACTTTAAACCTCCCTATCATTTAAATGAAGCTAGAACCTGTTCAAAATGACTGTTTAAGTGTTTAAGAAAGTGTTTTTAAGTGGAAAAGTACTTAAAAAGTCATCTTAAATAGACCGTTAGTTATGATGACAATAGGTGGCTATAACTTTTATAAGTTACGACTACAAATAACTGGACAATCACTAAGGCAACACAACCTTATTGGGGGGTGGGGAGGAGGGCTGAGTACACAAGCATTCATACTAATAATCAATAAGGTACACATAAAGGCCAGACCAATGAACAAGAATTTAAGATGATTACATATTTTAAGAGTGAGACTCGAAACCTTCACATGACAAAATCAACAAAGAACACAGCAAGAGCTAATAAAAAGAAGAAAAGGAGAAGACATTGCAAAAAGTTCAGGGGAAGGAATAATGATCAATGCAGGTACCATCATACAGTAAATTCTCCTGAGGACAAAATACAAGGAAAGAAACTAGAGAAGAAGAGATGTCAACTTTCTTAGCCAAAAAACTGTTCATACTATATCTCCATCTCAAAATAAGTAACATCCATAAGATTATGAGATGAAAATCCCATTCTAGGGGTGATAATTAATTTTAAACAGAACACTGCCGTAGATTGTTAGGATTTAAAAATATACAAATACGAAGAATTTTTTTTTTTTTTTTTTTTTTTTGGGATAAGATAACAAAAGTATATAAGTAGAACAGTTGTCATACCTTAAATTTAAGTTTTGACTCTTAGTAGCCAATTGATGACCTAATTCACTCCTTAGTTCTGAAATAGAATCTGCATCGACAGCCTATTGGGGGAGGAACAAAATTAGAGAATATAATAGGTTCTATATTTTGGACTATTTCTTAATCTTAATTATTTTCCAATTTTCAGCTCCACTATGTTAAATACTTTAATGGGCACAAACAAGCATGGAATGTGAATTGATGATTATTCATTTGAGAAAGAAGATATCAGCCTTTTGAAAAGCAAAGTTTGGTAAAAATGAAGCTCGACCAAGACCAAAAACCTCGAACACATTCAGTTACTTGATTGAGAACCATTATTTGAAAAACTTTAATCAAGCCAACATAACAACTACTCATTTAATTAATAATTCAGACAACATGATAATCAACATCTAATTTAAAATTTCAATTCACTTAGAAAGATGGATAAAAGATGAGAAAGGTAAGACCAGTGGACATACTAGACAACGTCCATAAACTCCACCACCGAGTGTAATGCTATACGATTGATTCAGGGCATCGTCTATTAATTTTTGTTTGTGTGATAAGCTCGCTATTCCTTGACTAATCATAGTCTCCATATCCAGAGATAGTAACTGCAAAAACACATACTCCTTAATCATATCTAGAGCTATTGATATATTGTAGTTATCCAAGAGAATGGAGACATTCTACCACAGAAAGGAGAAGGATTGTAATGTAATGTAATTTGCTCAAGAGTTTGAAAAAGGTTAGCATTCTTGCAACTCGGTGTCTTTCTAATCAATCTTGCTTCATATGAGCAATCTAATAAACTATAAAACCATCTATGTTACATTAACTAGAAGCCATTAAGATTTTACAACATTGTGCTCCATTTTCTAAGAATAGGAAAATTTCAAAATTGTCATAGACCAAGCACAAAGAAGACACTTGATGATTAGACAAACAAGTTTGAAAATCAGAAAAATATAAGAGCAAGAACAATCTCACCATCTCACCACTGGAGAAATTACCTGATCAAATAAATTAGGATTCAAGAGGGCATCAAATTCAATATTCAAATCTTTCAGACCACTGCTTAGAGCTTTACTATTTGGAAGACTCCACTTCCAAAGATCCCCATCTTCAATGTATTCATAAAGTCTCCTCATACGCTCAAATTCATTCAGCACTTTGTGATGGGAAGAACCACCATCAAAGTTGCCGACAGCATCTTGTATTAGCTTTTGCTTGAAATAGTCAAAAGCTATAGTAGCTCCACTTCTATGAATATCTATAACTTTAGTCACGTTTTGACCAAATGAAGAAAGCTTTTCAAGAGCCGTCTTGTGGTGGTCCAGTACAATCACTCTGACCATATATAAAGAAGAGAAAAAGAGAAATCGTTAAAGTAGAGAGACACAATTTCCAAGCAACCATAATAATTTTAAATTCCATTGATATTATATTACAGACACGAGACACCAACACAAATATCACAAATATCCCAGATAGCAGAATTGAGGAATAAGAAGCATAAAGACCTGTTAACTTTAGAAGAGAGATCCTGAACAAATCCAGAAGGACCCACAAAATCCAAAAGGTAAACGTCGGCAATTTGATGCAGAGGAAGCTGGTTGGATCTGAGGGGATTGTAGACGGTATTGGGGAAAAAGAGAGGGGGTGGTTGATGTTGATGAAGAGAAGCCGCGGAGAAATAGAGATGAGCGGCCAGAGCGGCGAAAGCACCGTCGGGACAAGGATAATGATAAAGCACCGCCGTAGATTTTGTGGTTACGCAATTCATTGTCAATCTTCTGTTCATCCAACCAATCTCAATCTTAAGATTTTAATCTTAAACTCTTCCCCTCAACTTCATAAATATTTTTAAACCAGTTACACACTTTGAGATTGTCTACCAAATTTTTTGTCAACTTTTCAATATTTTTTTAAAAAAAAATTATTATTATTATTATTATTGACCTAGATAGCGATTAGAATGGCCTATTGTCAAATATTAAGGAAAAAACTTGGGTACACCTATTTATGATCTACGCCTGATCTAATCCATTAAGAGTAAACAAATAAATTATGGTTTAAATATACTTTGTAGGAATGTATATGGATTGAATTAGAGGATTTTCTCTAAGGGATTTCTACATAAAAGACCTAAAGAATAGACACATATTACATTCTTAAACATTTTATTTAAAAAAAAAAAAAAAAAAAAAACGTATTGGCCTCTCTAGGCTATTAACAATTTAACCATCATCTATATTTTATATATTTATTTATTTATTTATTTCCCTCTCTTCTCATGAATATTCTCTCTCCCCCATGCATGCTCTCTCTCATGCATATTCTCTCTCCGTCATGCATATATTCTCTCTTCGAATAATATATTTTATATATTCTTTCCCCCATAATTCACACTCATTTCTTCCTCTTCCCTTTCTTTTCTCCTTCCGACGGTGTGAGTTGTAGGCGGTAGACGATGACTTGGGGCAAATTGATGACCCAGCACGAGATGACACGAACGACTTGGGACAAATCAATGGTGTGGGTGGCATGGGGCGAATTGATGGTGACGGGGTGAGCAAATTCGATCGACGACGATAGGGAGAGAGATTTTTGGCGGCCATGGCTGTAGAAGAAGAGATGAATATGGAGGGTTATGTATTATAAACCCCCATATGAAGATGGACTTTATTTTTTTCCTATTTTTTATATATACTGTGATATATATATATACTTTCTTTTTAGCTTTTGTAAGAAATTTGATATATTCTATGGTATATGTATTCGTTTATTTGATATAAACGAGTATTTTTGTTATTTAGGCTTATTGTATTATGATATATATTGTTGAGTAAATGAAATTTATGAAGATTTATATACTATGGTATATTTCATATTTTGGTTTATACTGTGATTTAGGTCAAACATTGAATCAATTTCTAATTTATAAGCTGTGTATATTGGTTAGAATATTTTCAAATACTTAACAAAATGTTATAAGGTATATTTAAAATAATCATGAATTCATCAAAATTTTCTAAGGTATATTTAAAATAATCATTAATCCGTAAAAAAAATGTCAATAAATTGATATGTGAAAATCAAAATAAATAGAAAATAAAATTTCATTAAATGCATTTTTTTCCAAATTAAAAAATAAAAAACAATTAAAATAAATACATTTTCTCTCTCCAATTGATAAATGAGAAAAACTATATTAAATGTTTTTTCTCTCTTTATAATAAAGGGTCATTTTTAAATATAGAAAAATAAAACAAATAAAATATAGCAAAATTTTAAAACTATCAATGATAAATACTGATAGACTTCTATCAGTGTCTATTAGTGATATTGATAGTGTGAAACTCGGATCTCGATTTCCCTACTTAAGCAGGTAATTAAGGGAATTAACTAAGTATAAGTTAAATTCTATATTTGAATAGAAGGAAAATTTTAAGTATTAGAATAAATTTTCCTTGAGTAGTTTTGAGTTGAGCCTTAACTAGTAAAAATTTGGCTAAGTATGAAGTCAAAAAGAAACCATGCGTTTGGCGTTAAAGAAGCATTAATGCATGGGGCTCTAATGTGGCTAAGTGTGTAGAGGTTAAAAGAAATTAAGCCTTAAAGCCAAGGACAACCATGCGTTGAGTTTATGAAGTTTGCCCAATTGTTGGCATGGCAAGGAACGCATGTTGACTGAAGCATTGGCAAGAGGCACTGCCCAAAGGTTGTTCATGCATTAGGATGATAAGAGGCTGTATGAGCGAGAGCGAGAGGGCTAGACAATGATCGCAAGGCGCTGGGCGTTGGAGTATGCACGCGGATGATCGTGTAGCTACATGCGGCTCTTAACGATAGCGCTAAACGATGAGCTTGGGCACTACACGATAGGCGAAGCGCTAGACGATGGGCGTTGCGTGATAGATGCAGGCGCTAGACGATGGCACTACACGATAAGCGGACTCGCTAAACGATGTGTGTGATGCGTTAAACGATAGGCGTCAGTGCTACACGATGAGCAACAGCAAGAGCATTAGGTGATAAGCAACAACGAGAGATCATTATGAAGCTATGCGATAGGGTGTAAACATTATGCGATGTGCGCAGCCGGTAGACGATAAGCGACAGTGAGAGGGCTGGATGATGAACGACAACGAGAGGGTTGGATGATGAGTGATAGGGAGAGATTAACTAAATGATGGAGCTATGCGATGAAGTGCAAGAGCTACAATGAACTAGACGACGGGCCAAGTGTTTATATGTTGCTGAGGCTTGCGGTATGCAAGGCTGATGAATTCACTCGGATAAGTGGCTAAACCGAGAAGAGGTTGAGCTTGAATTAGTAAGAGGTGGACAAATAGAGTTTCATGCAAGGAAGACAACTCAAACTTCATGCAAGTATGTGAGTGGCATGGAAGTAGGTGAATGGCAAGGAAGTAAGTAGTGGCAAAGCTTGGGGCAGACACTCAAAAAGTTTTTAAAGTAGGAGGTGTCTTGCATTGAAAGCCTTAAGAAATGAGAAGGATCGGTTCTTTTAGCCTATAAATACCACCACAAGGTGTCTCTTCAGTTCGTAACCCGAAATCCTCTTGAAAAACATTAGTAAGAGTGTTAGAGGGTAGATTCGGAGGAAGTCATGCATTGATCAAAAGGTTCCAAGAGGAGGAGATGCTGTCGGATAGTGAGGTCTAGAAGTAGCATCAACTTGGGACGAGGAATTCTCTCAAACTACTCATGAGTTTTGAGTGATTTCAAAGTCATCTGAAAGTTCTGAGAGTCTAGTTTTCAAGAAAAGGGCTTTCAGAGAAGAAGCTTCAAGGAATGAAGCTGGAGGGTGAAGAAAAGACAGAAGGGTCAAGCTCTCGAGTAAGCTTGAACCAGCCTTGATGATTTGAGGATTCCAGCCAAAATACGAGGATTTCTGAGCTAAGATTTTAAGGTAAGTTTCCTGAGACATTCTAGAACATGTTTGTAGAAGAACATATCTCGAAATAAGGTCTGGAACAAGCTTGTAGTTGAATCTGAAATTTAGGATTCAAAAGGGAGCTCAAGGAAACTAAGGAACTTCTAGAGAAAAATGTTCCTACCCTACCAAGGTGAGTGGTTTATTTTCAACTGTTTTCAATATAAACTATATGTTAAATTGTGAGTCTTTGGATGATTGTTGAGAATTTTCCTACAAGTATATATGTGTAACTTGTATGGTGATAAGAATACATCGTACGGGATGGTCAAGGGGTCATAGGGCCTAGTTCCTGAGCCTGTGGCGGAATCTCACAGGATGGTTATAGGGCCATAAGGCCTAGTTTCTGAGCCTGTGGGAAGTACCTCACGTGGGATAGTCAGAAGATCGATGGGTCTAGTTTTTGAGCCCATAAGAAGTAGATCTATGTACACATAAAGGGATTAACTGTCTACCGTGTATGTGTAGGGATAGCAGGAAACGGAAACGTTCGAGCCAGAGGTTTGCGAAAGAACCTCGTTGTGTTTGATTGACGCACTGTTTTTTAGCCATTTAATGTTAAATGTTGTAAGAGACCCTGTAAGTTGTTACCACTCACTAGGCTTTTAGAAGCTCATTCTTTTCTTTTATGTTTTCCTTCCCAGGTAGCGTAAAAGAGAAGTTCCAAGGTGCTGCTGAGGTCAAGGTCTGGCACACTACAGCCACACTTCCAGACTTAAGTTTGTTATTATGAGTGTTGTATAATTAGAGTTAGAGTTTTGTTAACATTATACTATTTGTAATAAAATAAGCTAAGCCAAGAGTTGTTGATATATTTCCTTGGCTGAGAGATTTGTAAGCAAAAATAAGTTGGAGTAGGCAGTAGGTATCACGGAAGGATGGTATCTACTATCCTCATGCCTCCTTCCAGGTGAGAAAGGTAAGCTCGGGAAGGATGGAATCTACTGTCCTCATGCCTTCTTCCAGGTGAAAAAGGTAAGCTCGAGAGGGGGTGTGACAGATAGACACTGATAGAAGTCTATCAGTGTCTATTAGCATCTATCATTGATAGTTCTAAAATTTTGCTATATCTTGTAAATATTTTCAACAATTTTACCATTTGAAATAATTTTCCTATAATAAATGCATTTTCTCTTTTCATCATTAGAGTAACATCAAAAATCGAATATAAATAAATATAAAAAAGGTAAAACTGTCCAAAAATAACACTAAAAGACCTTTTTGAAAAAAAATCAAATTTAAAGATATTTATGAAAATATATGGTCAAAGATAGGCTTTTTATGTACAAATCCATTTTTTGAACCAACCCAAAAATTCTGGCTATCCAAATGACCCAAATATGGTCTCCAACCCAATCCTTAAAATTGGGATGCGTTGAGTTGGATTATCGGGTTGTTTTTTTCCTTTTCTTTTTATTTACTGTATTTTTTATTAACTTAAAATACTTAAATTTATCTATAACACATATTAATAACTAAAATTTCATTAAAACTCAAATCCTAAATATCAAAATTCAAGATATTTATTACAAACTTCAAGCAAATATCATAATTGTATATATAGTTTTAATATTTATAGTTATAATATATATATATATATATTAATAATACTAGAAATTTGAGTTGGGTTAACCTAAATTTTTAAAAGTATAATAAGAACCCAACCCAACTCGAAAAAACAAAAAAAAATCAACCAAACCTAACTTGTTGGAGATTTGTTTAGTTGGTGTTATATTTTTCTAAGGCAATGATTTCTGCATATGTCACAAATAAAATCTTAACATCTCTCTGACATCAAAGTATCTTCCTGCAGATTATTTTCCTTATCTAGAAATATCCAGGTGTAATAATTTGTCCGATATTTTCCTTTATTGAGGTGTGAATTTTCTTTTCCAAATGGGGACTTGTTTCCTTTCTTGAATTTGATTATTAGAGTAGAATTATACTGATCATTTAGGGTTGCCGCTTTTGTAATTGAGCAAGTCGTTTTTTGTTTTGTGGTCGAATTGTTCATCTTGGTGTTCTTGCTCTTTGCTCATTACATTCCGTTGTACAAATTCTTCATCCATTGTGGGCACCGTTGTTGTGTAAATCATTCAAGAATGTAAAAACTATTCTATTTTAGGGAGAGCCTAAGGCACAGTTGAAGAGAAGGGATTCTTGGTCTTAGGGGGAGTCTAAGACTCAACTTCGGAGAAAGAGTTCTCCATCTTAGGGGATCCTAAGATTCATCAATGAAGGGAATTCACTAACTTGGTGGGAAGATAACAAGTCTCACACATTGTCGAAAGTCGAAGTGTTCAACACTAATATTACCAAATTTAGGAGAGCCTAAGTACATGTGAGAGGGAGTCTCACATCTAGGGAAGTCTAGGTGATCAATGAGTTGAGCTCTACATAAGTCGTTGTGGTAGTTATGTATTGTAGATAAATGTTGTGTTGTAAACTGTTTAACTCTTTGATACTAGTGGTTTATCTTTCTCGGACACATTGTCTCCCAGACTTAGGTGGATTTTACCGAACTGGATTACAACCTTCTGTGTCTCTTTAACTGCTTACTTGTTATTGATAATTTATTGCTACATTTGTTGTCAGTGCTTTCCTTTTAACATCTGCATTTGTGCGACGAGTCACCTCAGCGTTTTTTCACAACCCAAAATTAAAAACTAACCCAACCGAATCCTTATAATTTGGGTTGAGTAGTTTGGGTTGTTCGAGTTATTAGGTCATTTGAACACCCCTACTACTTTAGTCTTTGTAGTTTTGATTTTGGTTAATTTTGATCTATATACTTTCAACTTTAGTTTCATTTTGGTCCCTATACTTTCAAAATATTCATTTTGGTCCTTGTACTTTCAAAAAGTGACTATTTTGGTCCTTTCATTTTCATTTTTACTTTGGTATCAAAATAGTCACTTTTTAAAAGTTGATCAAAATGAAACAAAGTTGAAAGTATGAATCGGAGCTAAAAGCATAGGGACCAAAATGAATATTTTAAAAGTATAGGGACTAAGATGAACTAAAACTAAAAGTACAAAGACCAAAATAGTATTTAAACTAATAAATTAATAAAAAAAATTATTTTTTCACGTGTGTAGAGGAAGAGGGAGTATGGACTAAGTATTGCTCAATGATTAATAAAGTCCAAAATAAGGATGTAATTACATATATACCCATGTTCTTATAAGGTCCTAATCTCATTACTAGCATGATAACTTTCCTTTGGGGTGTTTGTTTCAAGGGTTAGGATTGGTTGGGTTAGACATCCTAAGCCCAACCCTGGTTTAGGTAAGGATCTAGAAAGCCTAGGTTTCCTAATTCCTACACCTTTTTTTCCATTGGTTTGAATAGTAAACACTATTTAAACCCATAGGTTACCTTTGGTTTTCTTTCTTTCTAATTTAATCTAGAAAGTTCGCCAGCCAACTTCTGGACACCACCTCTGGTGACTGTGGCTGGCAATCTCCGATCGCAGTCAGCCAACCTCCAACCGCCACCTTCGACAACTATCACCGACCAACCTCTAGCCACCAAGTTCGACCAACATTTTTTTCTAAATCATTTCAAAGAGGCCATTGGTTTAATTACAATAATATTTTTTTAAAATGCACTTTCTCTTTTCCTCTAATTACTTTTTCTTTTGGAGTTTTTTTCTTCTAAATTATTGTTATTATATTATCTTTTTGAATTCTCTCTTCCCTTCTTGGTTTAAAATTAACGTTTCCTTTATTTTAGGATATTTAATTTATTTTTTATTTTTCCTAGTTGAAAATCAATTATCTATAAATTGAGATCTCAAGTATATGTCGAATATACTGTTAATTAGTGAAAAATGAATATACATCGCATATACCATAGCTTTTTGTTTTTGCATGTTTACAAATGTACTAAAAAATGTAGATATACATTGAATATATTGTTTGAGTATAAAAAAATAGATTATACAAATTGTATTATTTGTGCACTTATCAAATATATACTGATTTGTTTATAGAAAATTCAAATATATAGTGCTATCTATACTATCTAAAAGGAGCTAAGTAGAAGAAACATTTTATTTCTCCTTTTACCCTTTTTAATTGATTATCATTGAGATATTTTACGTAATTTTACATTTAAATTATTAAAAAAATCTCATATTATCTCTAATATATATTTCACATTAAATAAAGAGAAAATAAATATAAAAATTCACATTTTATTCTTTAATCTCTAATTCACAAAAAATATTTTTTTTGAAGAAATCACATTTTATTTTTAATAATCTCTAATTTTCTTTAAATAAAGTATTTTTTTTAAATAAATAAATATATACTATCATGTAATCTCTTTTTATCCTGTAATCTCTTATTCACAAAAAAAAATCTTTTGTTTTAAATCACATTTTATCTCTAATAATCTCTAATTCACATTAAACAAAAGAAAAATCTTTTTAAACAAAATAAAATTAAATTATAATTTGATATCTAAATTTTCTATATAAATAGCTAATTTCAACCTCTCATTTTCCATCAGATATCTCCTCTCTTTTTAAAAAAAAAAAAATAAAAAAAAATAAAAAAAAATAAAAAAAATTCAATGTTTCTTTTTCTTCTTTTAAGAAGTTTAATTTATCTCTTTTAAGTATCTCTTCTATCTTCTATGGGAAGATATCACCTCTCTTTTTGTTTAAGACATGTCATCTTTTTTAATTTTGTAAAAACATATAGAGTGATTTTATTTAACTTTTTTTATATGCTTTTGAGTTTTTCTATACATGCAAGAAATTCATCTACTGAACTTAACATATTGAAGAAGATGGAGAAAAAAAAAACCTTGCTTTTGAAGTTCAAGAAATTTCTCAAAGTTATCTTTTTAAATGAAATAAAATCAAATTATAATTTGAGAACTAAATTTTCTCTATAATTAACTACCTCTCATTTTCCATCACGTATCTCATCTCTATTTTTTATTTATATTTTGGTAACCAACTTTCTCTAGCTAACTTCTTTGCTTTCTTCTTTTTGTTTTTTGTTTTGTTTTGTTTTTTTTTTTTTTTTTTTTTGAAAAAAAATTGTTGTAGGTATTTTTTTTATTTTGTAAATAGCAACATTTTTCTTAGTGTTTATTTTTCTTCTTTAAGAAGTTTAGTTTCTTTGTTTTAAGTAGTTCTTCTATCTTCAGCAGGAAGATATCATCTATCTCTTTTTGTTTGACATATGTCATATTTTTCAATTTTGTAAAAACATATAGCGTGATTTTATATAACTTTTTTATATATATATTTTTTTATTTTTTTCTATACACGCATCAGATTCACCTACTTAACTTCACATATTGAAAATGATGGAGAAACGACTTTGCTTGTTTAAACAATTTAAAGGCAGACAAAGTGACAAAGAAGAACACGATTATTTTAATGCTTTTGTAATTTTTTTTATGTTTTATTTTTGTAAATACACACCAATGAATTTAAGAGTTTATAATAATTTTTTTTCCTATTTTTACATGCTTTTTTATTCTTTTTTTCTCTTTTCATTTTTTTAAGTACAAATCAATTCATAAAAAATTGAAATAAAATTTAAAATCAAGAAGAAGATCATTGCAAATCTAAAGAGATCAAGATTTTAGGTCTCTGTTTTCATAGGAAAAATTATATTTTTGTTGAAACTAAAATTTGAAAAAAAAAATGAATTTAGGAGAATAGTTAAATTATCTTTTTTTTTTTTTTTTTAACAAAAAGGAATAATTTTTAAATGTTATACAAAAATAGAAACCAATACTATTTTATCTTTGATTAAAGTTTGAAATTGAAAGGATAATTACATCATCCAAATCAATTAAAAAAATTTAATATAGATAAGATTATAATATAAAATAATACTTTGGTTTGAATTAAAGTTTAAAATGGAGAGGATAATCAATCATCAATTCCAAAATTAATTTAAAAAATAGAAAAAGAATTTGGCTTAATTTAAAATTTAGAATTAGGAGACTAACAAAACAAAAAAAGTTTTTTTTTTTTTTAAAAAAGAAAAAATTATCATGATATATATTTTCTTTATAAGATTCCCGGTTTAAATTAAAGTTTGAAATTAACAAGATAATCAAATCATATAAAAAAAATAACTCAGAGACTATTATCACGAAATTTAATGAAACATAAAAATAATTATTTTTGTTTAATTTAAGATTTAAAAGTAAGAGGGTAATTAAAACATCCAATAAAAAAGTTCAAAAATAAGAATAGATTATCACAAAGTTAAAAAATATATATTTGTTTAAATCAATGTTTGAAATTAAGAAGATACAAATTATCAAAATTAAAATTTAAAAAAAAAATTAGCTAAGAGATAATTATCACGAAATTTAAGGAATAGTAGTACAAAATTAGGAGGATAATCAATTCATCCAAATCCAAATATCAAATACATTTTTTTAACAAGTGACCATAAAATCAAAATAATAATAATAATATTTTTGTTCATATTAAAGTTTGAAATTAGGAAGATAATCAAATAATCTCGATTAAAATAAAACAAATTCTTTTACTAAGATATAATTATCACAAAATTTATATATTCTTTTATTTTAGTTTATATTTTCTTTTATACATGTTTAATTTATATATTCTTTTATAATACATTTTATACTCCATTAAAATACTATTATTTGTCCTCATCCAACTCCCAAATTTTTATAAATGTTTTTTCATGACTTATTAAAAAATAAAAATCTCTTAATCATAAATTAAAGTTGTATTATTAAGATTTTAGAACTAAGTTCTCTTTTTAAACTTTATGCAACACGTGCAAGGCACCACTATAAAAAAACACCCTTTCTCGACACTTGAAATATCCGAAAATGGTAAAAACACATCGAGAAGTCAACTTTCGACGATTAAATAGTCGTGGGATGTTTTGTCGGGATATACTCATCGGGAGATCATCTCCCGACGTATGCATACTATGGGGAGTTAGCCTAGTTTACTGCGTCGGGAGTTATGGACTTCCAATAGATATATAAAAGTTGTCAGGAGTTTGATTCAGAAACCCAATTTCTAAAATTAAACTCCCAAAGATTTACTAGCCGTCAGGAGATAGTAGAATTCCCGATGCACTCATCCGAAAATAGTGCACTATCCAAGTATTTTTTTCTTTTTTCTTTTTTCTCTTTTTAATTTTGATCTGAATAACCTAACATTTAAAACATTATTAAACACATCAAACGTATTCACATAAAGAACAAAACGTATTCACATAAACAAACAAACAAAGTCGATAGTATTCTTTATAACACAAAAGAGAGAAAAGTTAGCAAAGATGGTCTATAAAACAAATGTCTTGATGAATACATAGAAGAAAGTTTGATGACATCTCCAAATGACATCTCCAACAACATCTCCAACATCTCCAATAACATCTCCAAAACGGTAGTTTACCTACAATTACATTAATTAAAGGACATTATTATACATATCAAGATTAAATGTAAGAAGAACTCTCAACCCCTCATTTGAAAACTAATCTCAATCCACCCCACACAACATTCAAAATTTATAAACTTCCATAAACAAACAAAGAAAAAATCCTATAATCCTACAAAACAAAGAAAATCCTATAATCCTACAAAATAAAGAAAATCCTATAATCCTACAAAACAAAGAAAATCCTATAATCCTACAAAACAAAGAAAATCAACACACTTCCAATGCTACATGTTCTCAACCTTAAACCTCCACAAACACACAAAAAATTCCAAGTTGAACTCCAAAATAGGTATAACTAATCTCAACTCACCCGACACAACATTCAAATTTCATAAACCTCCCCAAACACATACAAAACTCCACAAACACACAATGAATGAATCCTTAAATGCTTAAATGAACAAATGACTTGAACGTGCAGAGATAACCATAACTCAAACTTTATCTAATCAGTTTCTAGTTACTATATACAAACTTCAACCTTTGCAATTTCCATTTACTATATACAAACTTCAACCTCAACAATTTCCATAGATCCAAAAAGATGCTCTAGAAAATAAAAAATAAAAGGAAAAGGAAGTAAAAACAGTACGTTAACAATTTTCAACAACAAAATTTCTAACACAATAAGATGACAACGTCTTCGACTCGCTGATTTCAAGTTCATAATCACTTTCAAGAACATAGATTTCAAGTTCAGAATCACTTTCAATTTATTAGGAATTTTAGGATAAAATAGCAAAACTTAAGAAAAATAGATCACTTACCCAAAATCAAAATTAAGTCAAATAAACAAAACCCGTGGCGCTCAATGAAGATGTCCAAAAAGCTCGATGAAGGGAAAAAAAGGAACAAAATCATAATTAACAAAAAAAAAAAAAAGGAAAAAAATAAAGCACTTATCCAAAAAAGCACGAAATCTGGCAAGAGAGACGGCGACCGTGCTCGATTGATCACCACACGACGACCCTATCTTGAGGATCGACAGGCAACAACGATGATCGACTGAAGGGCACCAACGAAAGGCATTGCGACAGAGATCGGCGAAGAGAAATTGCTCAAAATCCTAGTTGCGTTTGAAGATCGATTTCCAGATCTGTGATGGATCTGGAATTTTTAAAGGGTATCTTACAATGCTCAAAACGCTAGCATCAGGAGTTATGTCTAACTCCCGATGCCATAAATTACTCGTTGGGAGTTCATATAATCTCCTGGCGTTGTAATATGTCAGCATCAGGAGATATGTATCTTCAAACTCGATGTCGCATGATGATGTGAAGCCTATCTCTCGATGCCATAAAACTAGTGGCAGGAGTTATACATCTTCAAACTCTTAGGCCCATCATGAAAGATGTGAAGCGTATCTCCCGACGACGTAAAACTAGCATCTGAAGTTACGCACAACTCCCGACGCATTAATTAACCCATTGGAAGGTAGGCCATATTTAACTAGAACTCCCGACGTTGGTTACACGTTGTCAGGAGTTATAAGTAACTCCTGACGGTTATTTTATGGCATCCGAAAATAGTGTATCTCCCGACTAGTGAACTCCCGATGATGGTCTTTCACGTCGAGAGATCTGTCTTGTTCTTGTAGTACACGTACTATCAAACTAGTATATATCAATTATACCTTATTTTCTCCTTCAAAGTTTCTCGTCGATTCTTACTTTCATTTATGAAGGCAAAAATTTTCGGATTTTTGGAGATATTTTCCTTACTGTATAGGTTTTGAAAAGAAAACTATTTTGAAAAATTCAAAACCACCAGAAACTTCTTTTACATATTGAGAGCTAAAAAAATAAATTGGCCTACATTTTTGTGTAAATTAGTAGCTCATTAGACTACAATTATATAATTAGGTATATTTATTTAGGCTATATGTATAGAAAGTTCCAACTTAATTTAACATTTTCATTTTTTCAATTTAATTAGGCAATTTTCATTTTTGTGTAAAATAGTAGCTCATTAGGCTACAATTGAATTTAAGACTGAAATCCTAGTTTATTTCAATTTGAAGTTAACATGTTACGAAAAAAAATTGATCACTTCCAAATCAGTTAGAGTGATAAAAGTCTATGAAATTATATCTCAAAACCTAGTAAAATCAAAATACCAAATTATTAAAACAATAAATTAACAAAATTATAAATTTAGTCACATCTCTATTTCATTTTAAAAAAAAAAACAAACATTTTTTAAAAAAATTTTTAGTTTATTTTAAACTTAACCATACTAAAATAATTAAAACGAT
The DNA here is from genome assembly GCF_027475165.1 of Benincasa hispida. Classification (NCBI taxonomy): domain Eukaryota; kingdom Viridiplantae; phylum Streptophyta; class Magnoliopsida; order Cucurbitales; family Cucurbitaceae; genus Benincasa; species Benincasa hispida. The sequence goes on from NC_143485.1 coordinate 60,613,428, forward strand.
AAATTTGAACTAATCTAAAATCTAACAATTGATTAAATACAAGAAACTATTTCTCAAACTCATGATTTATAAATTTGTGTAGACTTCTTAAACCCCTAGTAGAGTTCGAAAAACTGTATTCCAAACACAATTTTTTTAAACTCGGACTATCTAAACCTCTTTGTCTAACTTCAGACTTAATATTCCCAGGTTAAGATTTCAAACTTGGTTGAGGTTGAATTGGGTTGGCTTTATAATTGATGGATATTTATTCTCTAAAAAGGGGTAATTGAAAATTTATTGATGTCATACGGTGTCGTTTTGCAGGTCTAAAACCCAGAAAAATGGGGTATGGTCCCCAATATTCCGGATTACGAATTCCTCGAACTGTTGTAGCGGCCTTCGGGTAAAACGCCGGAGAAGACGAAAATGACCGCCGGATTACCATTCACAGTCGCAGCTGCTCCAAAACCGTTCTTTCAGTTTCAGATTACTCATCATAATAATATCCGTTCAACCGAGACGCATACTCGAATTCATAGCATTCGATCCCAATTGGCTTACAGTTCTACGCCACTCCCCTTCTTCTCTGTGAGGAAGACTCACTCAATTTCAGATTCACCACTCTTTTCATTGGCATGTGCCTCTTCTTCACCTTCTCCTTCTCCCAGAAGATACACGCCTTCAACCAGGCTCTACGTCAGTGGTTGATTTTCTTTCTCCCAATTGTGTATTTACGCCTAATTTTGTTTGAGACAATTTGGATTTGTTGAATGATTCCAACTTCACGCCTGCAGGACTTTCATTCCGGACCACTGAAGAGAGCTTGCGAAATGCTTTCAAAAGCTTTGGCCAACTTGTAGAAGGTCGTCGACTAGTACTGTGTTCTGAACGTCCATTTTGTCTCAATACTTGATATCTGGCGCTAACTGCTATCAATTGTTATAAATTTCAGTCAATTTGGTGATGGATAAAGTAGCCAATAGACCAAGAGGATTTGCCTTCCTCCGTTATGCTACTGAAGAAGAATCTCAAAAGGCTATCGAGGGAATGCACGGCAAGGTAATTTAAATGCTCCATCTTTGCAATCGATACTCTGTCTTATATCTTCTAAATGAGTGTAGTTTTCATAATGCATATTGTTTTCTTATGTGTTATATACTATATATTATCCTCTCAATCGCCAAAATCCACTTAAAATTCTCTTTTCTTATCCACTGTGATTTTGTGATGCATATGGCTAGCTGTCTAGAAGTATATCTCATTTGGTCATCATCTCTAGCTGAAGACAGTAGATCCATCTATAAGAACTCTAAAGGATGACTATAATCTAGAAATTGCGAAGTTAACTCCATTAACTGTCATCTTGAGCAAGCCTCTCAGTATCTATGATATAAAATCACAGAAATTAGAATCTCCAGTTTAGGCATTACACAAAGCAAGAGACGTTGAAATTCTCTATAAATTTAGCTAGAGACTAGATGTCTAGGTAGGAAGAGGTGGATGCAATAGATTTAAGGTGGCATTAAGAAGATATAAAGTAGCGTTCATCCAGTTATTGTTAATCTTGCTTCCTTTCCCAGCTGTGGAAAATTAACACTGTTATACCTTCAAACGAAAAAATGAACTGCTTCAGTGGATAGTTAATAGTTGAATGCTGATCTAAGCATTTGTTATTATGAACCTGATGACTTTATTTTATTACATTAGTGAATGTGTATATATCAGTAGGTAGATTACTTGTTAGTTGTTACCGTTAGATTAACATTGTTAGGAGGAACAAATCCAATTAACTGAACCCGCTGTAGCAATCAAATTTCCGTTTTGCTACATGCAAAGCCTTGGATGGTACTCAGACTCACCAAAGCTTTATACATGAGCATTGGCTCTTCCCCTGTCTCCTGAGCAAAATGAAACTTACCAGCAGGAAGTAACTAATTCTCTCCCTTTTCCTTTCCTTCCCAAAGCTCTCCTATTTACGATCACTTACCTATGAAACTGACTAGTTCCAACTAGCTTTGGCTAAGGGGAAAGGTGTTCAAAGCGAAAGCACTGGTGTTTTCTAAATCTTCAAAATAATTTTTATCATTTAACTAAATACCATGAAAACTTTGGAAATTATTTTGAAGTAATTTTTTCATTTTTCTGGAAGTGATTCGAACTCAATAACATTGGTGGTCATTCTCGTCTTTGGCCTTCATATTATAAGTAAATCATGTGGGACGCTTAGGAGGCCTATCAAATACTGCTTAAACCAAAATATCGAAGGTTTCTTGAATATTTGGCATGTTCTACTTCTACATACTTAATCGTAATAAAATTCAGTATAGTTTTAACTTGGACTTGGAAGAGAATTGATTAGAGAAATATCATGGTTAAACCCTAATTGCTGGCTTGACTTGTCATAAACCGATCACTGTTTAATGAACAAGTTATATAAAAGGATTTATTTTTAATTAAGTTCAAGCAACACTAGATTCAATAAGTTCTCGTTTCTAGCGAAAAAATTGTATATCAGAGTTCCACAACTAGCAAAAGTACTGTTAAATATGAGGGACTTTTTGGCCTCGAGGTTTCCTCCAATTTGTAGTGACAACTATGTTTGTCGAAGTTAACAGTCAAAGAACTTATTCCCAGGTTTATTTGATGGATATACTCTCCCCACCTCTTCTCATTGGGAAGCATGAATTGATATGATATTCTCTTCTCGGATTCCATGGATAAAATTCCGATGCTACCTCAAGAGAAAAAGGCTACTTTTGAAATCAAGCCTATAGCCGGGAGGGTTTGTTCTATGCCAACTGATTGTGAGGGATTTTTTTTCTTTTATTTTATTTTAAAATCTAAATAAAATAAAAAGAGAATCTGTGATGATCTTCGTCTTAAATTTTGTTGGTGCAAAGTATTTTCAATCATTGAATAGTAGCATTGTGAGCTAATAGGGGAAACTTTGGTTTAGTTTCTGGATGGCAGGGTGATTTTTGTGGAAGTTGCAAAATCCAGATCGGAGCTTCGCCAAGGCCTCAAAGAAAACTCTAGCTAACGCTGCTAGTACATAGGGATCATTGTTTCCCTCAAAATTCACATTCATTTTTAAAGGAGCCGTTTAAATATAAATAATATATACATGGACGGTCTCTGCATTGTCGTTATTGGTATGAGAAAGCTTGATCTTGATTGTGTATAATTATGATGTAGTCAAAGTGTATTTCAGGAACAGCGTTTTCTGTTGAAATTAATGATATTAATATTTGGGATTGGTCAAGTGGCTCACCTAACCAAATATGAACTTCTGAGGCATGAATTATGGTCAAAGATCACAGATTGAAACAAGAATATGAGTGCTTTGCTTAAATCCTGAGCACGGATTTTTAGAAATATTAAGAGGAATTTTAGGGATGTCCATACCAGACGCATACCCGTGAGGAGAGTGTGGGACATAATTTGAAACAAACAAGGAGAGCCCTCCCGTTCCGTCCCTGCTAAATTCTCTCCTTAGCAAAAAAAAATATGCTCAAGGACAAGTCGAAGATTCCCCTTGTAATCACAAGAACCTGCGAACTTCCCAATTTAAATTAAACGAACCATCACTTAGTTACATGATATTCGCTATCTAGTGATATGGCAGTCATGGATGGATAGGTATTAGAAAATACTTCCTTATGTATTGGCAACAAGTTTTAAGTGGAGAACAAAGGGGGGATTTTCCCATTACTTCGGATCTGTGTTGTGTTACTTTAGTCGAGAGTACGAAAGTGAATAAAATAATTTTTGGATTAATAACACAGTGTTTAAGATTGCCACTGATTGGATGCTTGGAAGCTAGATTCATTTGTCCTGAAAGTGCTCTTTATTCTTCATCTTCAGGAAGATTAAATATTTGACCGTTAAATAATTTTGGCCTTCAAATTGAACCATCTCCACCAGGAAGTTGAGCCAAGTTTGTTCAAAGATTAGTTAACATTTAATCGTATCTCTCTCTTTCAAGCTCTATTCGCCGAGAAATAAAATTTTTCCATTATGAAGATGTAAATAAAAACTCCAAAAATAACGTTTGCAAATATGTCAAAAGTCATGGAGTAACACCGTTCTGTTTTACAGAATGAATGATTGTCACTCATATATCCCCCCTCCCCCCCCCCCCCCCCCCCCCCATGTTAAATCAAACTTCGCTCCTCCTGTTTTTTTACTTTAGATGTGATATGCTACAAATGAGGCATCCATTTTTTCATCTCAAGCAAAAGAGAGAACTCAGAAACCCATGTCAGAGCATCGTGGTTATTTGCTTTCTATGGACCTTAAATCTGTTGCTGGACCAATTCCACTATGATTTTGCAGAAGCTACGTTACGAGCATACTCGAGCTCTCCGACCTTCTCTCTCTTCTGAAACAATCAGCACAGAGCTTGTCTCTCTCTGAGCCAAGCATCTCTTGTAAGGCACAAACCCTTTCTTACTCTCATTTGCATTACCTCTTCCTATCGAAGAAGGCACTTGACATTCTACTTCTGGACTCTGGGTTTCATTTTTATCCTTACTGGGGGAGCCAGAACATGAATCCGCACAAGAACTCTCCAGGGAATTGTCATTTTGGATCCTTTCTTCCATAACATGGTCAGTACATGTTCCAGTTGAAGTTTGATCAGATGGAGCAAGATAAAAATACGGTACATTTTGATACAAAGACCAACAAGTTTGAGGAGCATTTGGCATCGCCTTAACATAGGGGACACTTTTGTCCTGATTCCCTAACGCTAATGTAGGTGCTCCATCAGGTGACATATTCCAATCACCATTGTTATCCATTCCAAGAGCTAAACTTACATCCATATGTTTTGAAGGTAGGGTCTGAACAGGCTTCTCAGCATACACTTTACACTTATTCTTACTGTCACCATCAAATGCTAACGATTTAGTGAATTCAAAACCATGAGGGGATGGTTGCTTCTCATCAGTTACCATTACAGTCCTTCCAAAAAGCTTTATGCTTCTAACAGAAGTATGCAACTTGTTATCCACTTTCTTACATGCTGATCCTGGCTTGAATTTCTGAACGATTAGGCAAGAGCAAAACAGAGAAAAAAAAAAAAAAAAAAAAAAAAAAAGTCAGATCCTAGATATCAAGTTCATAGAGGAAAGAAAGTGCAAGATTAAGACGGCATTTTAAATTACCAGAGTTAAGAAGTCTTCTGGAAACCGCTCTGAGGATGATTCGAGCGATAGCATTCCTTTTTCTTCTCCTCCATTTGATTTTGATGGTGGGTACAGCTCCCCCTTCTTAACAGGAGAAAGTCTAGTTGACTGCATGTCAACAGCTTGCGAAATAGGTGATTGGCATCTATTATGTTGCTCCGAAACCGCAGAAATTTGATCATCTGAACTGAATGCAGTCAGTACAGAAGTGGGGGATTGGGTCTCTTTTTCAGCAAGTGAGAGGTTTGGGGATGGAGACCTCTCTGATTCTCTTGCAACTGATATTGCCTTGAGAGAATCGACCGCTTTGCGAGGGTAAGGATGCAGTGGCTTCCTTTTCGGTCGAGGTGGAGGAATCTCAATTGGGTTAATGGAGCTCTCATTGCTACCACTAGACTCTCGCACTACCTGAAACACAACAAAAGACAACATAAAACTTCGGGTGAGAATGGTTGCTCAAAACGTACGTGTAAGTGTAAAAGGTTTGGTGACAATCTATTTTGGTGAAAAAAATTCACTATCATCCCCTTCATATTTTGTTTGGTAATGATTTTATATTTTTGGGGTACTAAAACAAAAGGCATTTTTGACCTTAGAGAAGAATTTCTGAGCATGGCTTCGGATCTGAACAGCTGTTTTGGTGCCTACATGTTCTGCAGGAAGATCAAGGTAACACTAAATGATGGGTTGGGTGGGTATTGCAAATACTAGATTCATACAACTGATTTCAAACTGCCTTACCTTTGATCTGACGCCATCCACGACCATAGAGTTTCAGAGCTTCAAGGAACCTCTGATGCTCTTCCTCTGTCCATTTTTCCCTTTGTTTTGAAATAGTGTAGGGCTTCCTAACCTGTTCATACCATTAGAATTCCATTACAATTCAGAGCTAAGGCCTTCCAGAAAAGAAAAAGAAGTGAAGAAATCATAGAAGTAAATGTTGTTACCTTCAATGCATTTTCATTGCCATAGGAAGATAGGGAGCTAACTCGCATCAGTGGATCCAATTGTGTCCCATCATTGGAAAGGCAATTATTAGCTGCAATTGAGCCGTTTGACAGTGTGCCTTCATTCTTTTCCTACATTCCATATTGAAATAATAAAAATCAAAAGTTAGAGCCCACCAAAAATTGGAGCTAATAATTCTAAAATTCCATTGTCAACTAACACATTTCATAAACGATAAACGTATAACCCTTGTAACAATGCAATGCATAGTTCAATGTGTTAGGCAGTAAAATAAAAGTGAAGCCTGTAGGAGCACTTAGCAGCACAAAGCAGAAGTAGGGGAAAAGATTAACTTTATGACTACAATCCACCAACAAAGAAGGAATCTTATAAACTACATGAGAATCTATTGGTGCCACCCAGTACGATTCAAGCAATAAAAAACCAGAACCATATGAGTAAGAGGACAAGATTTTGGCTCAATTATGTAGTCAAATACTTCAGTAAAGGACGGAGCAACAGGGGTTAGGTTACTAAATTGGCAAGGAGATTTTTTTTTTCCTTTTTCTCTGAAAAAGAAAAAAAAGATACCACCAAGTGAGATATGAGTACTAAAGAACAGGAATGAATTGGGAAGTCAAATCCAGACAGAGGGACGCTCGTACCAATCAATCAACTCCCACACAGAAAAATTCCACGAAAAACAACAAGATGGGGGGGAACCAGTGTGTAGGATTTTACCTGGACACCCATTAGCGCTGGCAACAAAACTGGCGAGGAAGTTCGATCTCAGAGTTCAGCAAAAGGGCCTGAAATTTAAAAAAAAAAAAAAAAAAAAAAAAAATGATCTTTAGGAATTAATCAGAAGGCCATAGGGTACCCCCAAAAACCACCAGTTCCTAAATTAGTTACCAAAATTGAAGTTCTGTAGAGACCCAGTAGAGAGAAAATAAGGAAAGATTGAAGTAAGAGAGAGCCAGAATAGAGGAATTATAAAAAAGAAAAAGAGTAAAGAGTAGAAAGAACAAACCTGGTAAGTCGATTAGGAATGGATAGAATCTGGGAAGAAGAAGAAGAAGAATCGAAGGTGAGATTCAGAAAGAAAGGAGTAAGTAAGGGAGGGAAAGGCGAGGAAGAAGAAGAAGAAGAAGAATCGAGAGCAGTAGAGAGAAAAGCAGGAGATGGGATTTGGGAGAGAAGACACAATAAAAAAACATAAAAAGAAAAGAGAAAGAGTCAGGAGAAGAGGAAGGAAGAGGAGAGGGTGACACGTCAGACGCATATATTTTGGGAGTTTTATTAATTCCACATGGAAACCTCCAGAAGGCTTTCTAAATCTTGTGGCTGAGCTTCCACTTTGCCACGTACACGCGTCACTCTCTCGCCCCACCTTTTTTTTCCCCCTTTTTTCACCATTTTTTTTTTCAATTTCATATTTTAAAAATTACAGAAAGATATTTGAGAAATATATTTGTGGAAGACATTGAAGCCTGAAGAGAAGGGTGGGCGGATATATCATCATAAAAGGCCAAAGTTAAGAAATATAAAAATTAATAAATAAATAATAATAATTAATTATAATTAACTGAAAATTAGATATTTTAGGGTGGTGTTGACAGGTTTGGGGAGATGGGGAGGAAGGTATTATTTCCATTTTCCACGACCAATCCGACTCCTTCTTTTTCACTTTTTTTCCATTTTCAATGTGTTCCTATTCCTACGTCCAAACACTCCCTATCTTATTGCCACTTTCTTCTCTTTCTTCTTTTTTTTTTTTCTCCACCAAGTTTATTTACCCATCTTTTTCTATTTCTTTTTCCCAACTTAATTTACACTATCTTTCTTTCTTTTTTTTTCCCCCCCTTTTAATTATTATCCATTACTCTATCTTTGGGTGTCCCTTTCCCTCTTATTCTAAAAAATGGATTAAATTACAAGTTTTATTCTTAAAATTTCAATCTTTTTTAGGTTTTTGAATTTAAAATATCATGTTTAGTAAATCGATTCTATTAATTTAGCCTTGATCACATCCTAGAAACTTTTGAATTGTTTTCCAATTTGTAAAAACAAATAAAAAAAAATCTAAAGTTATTTTTTAGTCTTGAAAACTTCGATTGATAATCATGGTAAAAAAATGTAGATGGATTAAACTTAATTTTTAAAAGTAAAAATAAAAAATCAAATGTTTATCAAACGTGAATTTAATTTTGTTTTGATTCTCAAAACATGGGTAGAAAAGTAAATAACAAACCAAATAAACTCATAGGTGGAGAAGAAGTAGCATTTACACACTAAAATTTATTAAAAACAGAAAAAAAAAAAAAAAAAAAACATGAAAAAGAAAATTTTAACCAAAAGTATAATTTAGAAAAAAAAATCAAAATTTCAAAAAATATATTCTCTTAATTATCCGTTGGCTTTCTCGACCCAAAGAAGTCCTTTTCTCTCATGGAATATTTATTTTTCCTTAACAAGCAAAAAAGAGAAAAAAGAAAAAGATGTAATTTCATTAATGACGACGAGAAAAAGAGATGCAATTTTCGATTTATTGTTAAAGCAATAACTTTCTTAAAATTGGGTACATTAATAAGAGGTGGAAAACCAATCATTTGTGAAATCTAAAATTTTGCCTAAAACTATCCTTTTGCCCTATTGTAAAAATAAATAAAAAAAATTAATCTAACATAAATATTAGGAAAATTTTTACAAATAGAAAAAATATCAAATTATTTACAAAAATAGCAAAAAAAAAATACCGATAGATACGGATAGACTTCTATCTGCATCTACAATGTTTATCAGTAATAAATATCTATAAATTTTTATCATTTATAGATATTAATAGACTTTTATCATCCTTTATATAAAAAAAAAATGTTACTATTTTGGATAAAAAAAATCCTTAACTTTCAATTTTTGAAAATTTCTCAAAGATTACTGTAAATTTTTTTTGTTAATAAAAGAAAGCACATTTGATTCTTGTGGTAGTAAGTCAAAGTAATACATAGTTTTTATATGATTTGAAAAAGGAAAAAGAAATGTGATTTTTTTTTTTCCCTTGAAATTATTGAAGAAAGATTTAGAAATAATAATATCCAATGCCTTGTCCTTATGGAGGCAGAGAAATAGGAGAGAGGAAAGTAAAGTTAGATTAATGTGTGAACAATCTTTGTTGTGTGTTTTGTCTTTACTCTTTGTGTATGAAATTGAATCCCACCACTTATTGCCTCTCTGTCACTTCCTCCCATGAACCCTATGATTTTACAACAACTCAAAACACTTACATCACATCTTCTCCATTCAAAATCTCTCCCCTTTTGTTTTCCCCTCAAAAAAATCATTAGATTAGATTTTTTTTCAGTGGAAATCACTATTTCACACTATGCATATAGCTCTATAGTCCTTCTCCTAAATGATTGAAATAGTACTCTTCCATTGTCTAATGTGCTTTCAAGTTATAATTTATTTCTATCTTAAAAATAATAATAATAAAATATTTTTAAGTCCCCATTTAATTACTATTTTTTTTAAAAAAAAAAAAATCAAACCTATTTCATTCTATTTTTTACTTTGATTTATATCTTTTTTAAGTAAAATAGTTGAATTCTTAGCCATATTCTAATAATAAAAATAACTTTTGAAAAACTATGGGCTTGTTTGGTACTCATTTTGTTTTTGAAAATTAAACCTATAACCACTACTTTCTCCTCCAAATTTCTTCCTTTGTTATCTACTTTTCACGAATGGTTAAAAAAAAAGACAAGATTTTGAGAACTAAAAAAAATTGATTTTAAAAAGTTGTTTTTGTTTTTATTATTATTTTTTTTTAATTTGGCTAAGAATTCAACCATTATACATAAGAAATATGCAAATCATGGTAAGAATTGTAGATGATATAACCTTAATTTTCAAAAACAAAAACTAGAAATATGGTTACCAAATGGAGCCTATATTTTTTAATTTTCAAATTTTGGTTTTGTTTTTTTAAACTATTGATAAAAAGTAAATAACAAAGTAATAAATTTGGAAGTGGATGTATTCATTTTCAAAAACAAAATGGTTATCAAACGGGGCCTAAATTATCAAATTTTTTTTTTTTGGGCTAGTTGCATAAATGGAATTCAAGTCTAAAATAATAGAATATGTAATATAAAAATAAAATAATTGCATATATAAAACAAAAATGGTAAAATACTAAAAAGTCCACGTCTAGCCTTCATTTTTCTCGCTTCTTTCCGATTTTCTCAAATTAAAAGCTATCATCGATAGTTGCTATCAATGATAGCCACTAATTGCTGCTATCAGTGATAGCTTTCAATTTGAGAAATATTAATACAATATTGAAATATTAGCTTTCAATTTATTATCAATTTATCAAGTGACTATCATTGATACATTTTCATCAATTGGAATCAACCTTGAAATATAAACACTTAAGACAATCAGTGGCTATCAATAATAGAATTTTATAAGTAGTTATCAACATTGAAAGAAAACCAACTTCTTTGAAAGATTGAACTATATCAGTGATGGAAAACTATTAGTGACTATCACTAATAGACTTTCATAAATGACTTTTAACTTTGAAAGATTAACACAGTAGCTATCATTAATAATCTTCTATCGTGGCTATCATTGATAACAGTTATCAGTCGCTATCCTTGATAGATTTTCATCAATTAAAATTAACCTTGAAATATTAACACTTAAGGCTAGAAATAATAGACTTGTATAATTGGTTATGAACTTTCAAAGAAACTCGATATAATAGATATCACCTAACTTCTATCACCGATATCACTAATATCCCTCATATCGCAATTATCAATGATAGCTTCTTTCACTGATAATATGCTATCAATGATCTCGCTGATATCATGCTATAAGTGGTAGCTCTCTATCATCGATAACATGCTATCAATGATAACTTCTATCATCGGTAACATGCTATTAGTGGTAGCTTCTATCCCCAATAACGTGCTATCAGTGTTAGCTTCTATCACCGACAACATGCTATCAGTGGTAGCTTCTACCAGTGATAGCTACTGACTACCTTATTGTCCATTTTCATGTCCTTTTCAAACATTCGTACGATCCCTCTTTTGATACCTCTCAAGGGCACTTCTATAAAAATAGCAAACAACCAAACCAGACTCTTATTCTTCGTTTGATTTTGTCCATTAGAATTAATTAGGGTTTTTTTTTCATCCGAAGATAATCTTTTCGTTGGAAACGAATTGACCTCAGGTTTTGTCCACCGACATTCATTTTAAGCCATCAAGTCGACCATGGGAGAAACTGGTGTAATATGGCTTCAGAGAAGTTTGGACCCCGACTACCTAAGAGTTTAGACCCGAAAATTTCACTAATACGACTGGTAATCTTCTATCATGGCTATCACTGATAGCAACTATCAGTCGATATCATTGAATGATGCTATAAGTGATTATCACTGATAGACATTCATCAATTAGAATCAACCTTGAATTATAATCCTTAAGGCTATCAATGACTATTAATGATAGACTTCTATAACTGGTTATCAACTTTCAAAGAAACTCGATATCTAGATATCGCTTAAGTTCTATCATCAATATCAGTAAGATCCCTCATATCGTGGTTATCATTGATAGTTTCTTCAGCAATATCATTGTATTGTTATCAATGTAGAAAGATATCATTGATAGTAGTTATGTATGTTTTTTTGATAGTCTAGTGGTAATGTTTTGATATTTTTTGTTGTTCGAATTTGATATTCATGTTATACTTGTTTGTATATACATATGTTACTAATTTTTTTTCTTTCCAAATAACGTCAGTCTATAATGGCAGAGTTACCAAACTTCATCCTCAACAATCTCTAGAGGAAACTCAGAAAGGCTTGATGCATTAATCACCAAATTTAATACAATCAATGACAATTGATGTACTCATCAACATCGTCTTCTTGCCATTCAATTTGCGAATCTATAAATTCAGCGACAAACATCTCCTAGTTTCTATCACTTCCACTTCCATGAAAATAGCATATTAGAGGCGATTGCAAACTGATCTATACACTAATCTATACATCGCAAGATTAATCTATACATTAATCATTAGACATTAGAAGTGACTCTCGTAACTCTAGTCTGCATGATTTTTGACGTTGATGAGGGAAAAGGTTAACACGAGGTTTTGATAAAAGTGCATAAGAAATTGGTGAAGAATCACCATGAAAAATCAGTCAAAAGTCGAAGAATTCCACAGAGAAGAATTGAGAAGAAGGGGGACAATAAAAGAATTGAGAAAAGGGAGAATATAGCAATACGTGCGCGAGGATGAAGCTGATACAAATCGATAAAATGGAGAATATCGGAAAATCGAACGCAGATATATTTTTTTTTCTATTTCAAATCAAGGAAATTTTTAATTATGGTATTAACAAAAAGTGACTATATTTGCAATTTATTTTAAATATTATTAATACCCTAGAATACTATCCATCGCAATAGCTCTATTTTTTTTTTTTTATTTATTTTAAAATTCACTTTCACCTTCGAAGAATTAGGAAATTTTCCTGTAGTGTTAATTTTTTTTTATTTTTTCAACCGATTTCGGTGCAGCATGATTCGTGGTTTTATATATTAATCTGTGCATTGACCACTAACTTGACTAAATTTATCAAATGAAAATTTTCATTTTATTTAATTAAAACGTGGACAATGAATAAGGCAAAAACTACAATGGTCAACCCTCAACAGCCAAGTGCATTTAAAAGAAAGAAAAAAAAAAAGAAAAAACCAAACATGTTGATTAAGTGAATGGTTAGAAATAATACATTTAAGTTTTTCCTTTATAAACTCTTTTTGAAAACTCGTTAGAATAGTCTTTTTCGGTCTATTTCGTTCGAGATCGACCACCGATGTTTTATTAAAAAAAAACTAGTTTTTCTAATTTATTGATGGTTTTTGGATCTTCTCAATACAACTCGCTAGAGTTACTTGTCGAAATTTGCTAATTTCTCTAAATGTTATGTAATCTTTTCAAATATTTCCACAATTAAAAAATTCACACTACCATATATTACACAATTTGGAGAAATTTGAAAAAACAATTGGTAAATTATTTAGATAACCGGTAAATCAATTTAGAAGTTTGTGCAATTATGTGGATCTCGGTGTTAATCTCGGAAAAAATAATATCAAAATCCGATATATTTGAGCTTTCTCGGTGGAATCTCGGAAGGATTAACACCGAGATTCAATATATATCCAAAATCTTACCCATTTTTTTTGCAAAATTTGTTATTTCCAAAGTTTAAAAATGACAGTGCAATAATCATCTTGAATCAATTTGGAAAATCTATTTTCATAATTGGAAAACTCATTTAGAATTTTGGAAATTCATACAATTGTGAAAACATAATTTATGCAAAAGATTTGAAAATTATGTTATAATTTGATATAATATTTAATAAAAACAACTAAATTTGGAGAAAATCTGAAAAGATATAAGATTTGGTATAAGCGAAATTGGTGAGCCACTTAAGTGCCCTTTAAGTCAGAGTCTTATATTGTCGGCCTCCTAGAATGGACGAAGCAGATTCTATATCTCTTGTTTCATCAGAAGACTTTGGATAACGCTGACATTTATGATTTGGGAAGATTACATACAAAATTAGCAAATATCAGTGTGTAATTTAGGGAGATGTACTAAGAATATCACATCCTACCCCAAGCCCACCTCCTGAGCCCGAGGAGAGGCGTGAGGGACTGCAGATACCATCCTTTTATGATACCTACTGGTCATCTCTACGTTACTATACTCAGTAAACTTTAAGTCAAAGAGATAAATAACAATTGATTGAGTAGACCCATTTTATTACAACAATGTAACGTTTATACAACTCCAAGACTTAACTACAAAGTTTAAAACAACAACTCTTAAAACCTCGGAAGTGTAACTGTGGCTTGTGGTAGACCTTGAACTTAGCAGTACCCTGGAACTCCTTACCTTTCACTACCTGGGAAGAAAAACATGAAAGAAAAGAATGAGTTTCACAAGCTCAGTGAGTGGTAAGAAACTTAGAATCTATTTCAACTTATAATAACAAGCATATCATATATACGAGGTTAATACTCAAACCTCAGCCTTGAATGAGTCTGATCTCAAACTCTACCTACACACACGGTAGATAGTTAACATTTCACATTTATAAACATTCATTAACCTATGTGCACATAGTTCTCCCTTTCATGGGCTCAGAAGCTAGGCTCGTTGGTCCTCTGACCATCCCATACAAGGTTCCTCCAACAGGCTCAGGAACTAGATCTCCCGGTCCCCTAACCATCTTGTGAGGTTCCACTCAAGGCTTGGGAACTAAGTCTATTGACCCTCTGACCATCCTGATCACATAATCTCATTCTCATGCTAATTTACTCATTCGTAACATAAGCATTTACATATACTCTTAAAAGATATACTTTAAGTCTTACAAGAAAGTACTACTCACCTTGGTAAGATAGGAATCTTCCTCTCTAGAAGTTCCTTAGTCTTCTCGGGTCTTCTTTTGAATCCCATTCAATTTAAAGCTCAGATTACTCATAGTTCTAAGCCTTATCTCGAGATACTTCCTTCTACAAACATGCTCTAGAATGTCTCAAGAAGCTTACCTTACAATCTTAGCTTAGAACTCTTCGTGGTTTGGCCAGCATCATCAAAACATCAAGACTGGCCCAAGCTTACCTAACAGCGACCCTTCTGTCTTTTCCTCACTCTCCAGCCCGATTCCTTGGAGCTTCTTCTCTAACAGCCCTACCATGAAAACTATACTTTCAGTGCTTTTAGGTGGCTTTAGAATTACTCAAAATGCATGAGTATTCTGGGAGAACTTCTCGTTCCAAATTGATGTTACTTTCAGACTTCACTGTTCGACAGCATCTCCTCCTCTTGGAACTTCATGATCGACACATGGTCTTGCTACCAACGTATGCCCTCAATGATCAACGCATGGTATCCTCCAAATCCACCTTCTAACACTCTTATTTGAGGATTTGGCTTATGAATTGAAGAACATCTTGTGGTGGTATTTATAGGCTAAAAGAAATGATCCTTTTCATCTTTTAAGGTCTCTAATACAAGACACTTCCTATTCTTGAAGTATTTGCACCATGTTTTGCCATCACCTACTTCTTTTTCCATTCACCTACTCTTATGCCACTCACCTACTTGAGTTGTCTTCCTCATGCATAAGACTCTTTTTGCATGAATCTTTATTCGTCCTTCTCCTACTAACTTAATCTTCAACCTTCTCTCCGTTCAACCATTTGTCCAAGTGAGCTCATCAGCCTTGTATAACGCAAGCCTCAGCACCGCTCCATCATTTAGTCCATCGTGTAGCTCCTACACATCATCGCTTAGCTCCATAGTCTACTAAACATCTCGCTGTCGCTTAACATTCAGCCCTCTCGCTGTCTCTCGCTATAATCGTTTAGTGCCTACGTCCATCGTATAGCACCAACGCCCCATTGTGTAGCTCAATCATTTAGTAAGCATCTCGCTCTCAATGATCTCACGTATAGCCCATCGCATAGTTGTTGCGCCTATCATTGCTCCATCTTGCAGCGCTGACGCCTTATCGTCTAACGCATTTGCCTATCGTCTAATGCCATCACCCATCATCTACGTCTATCGCGCAATGCCCATCACATAACACTTGGCCTATCGTGCAACGCTTATGCTCATCATATAGCGCCATCATATAGTCTATCACCCAATGCCTGCACATTGTCTAGCGCTCGCTCAATGCTTAACGCTATCGTATAGTGCTATCGCATACGCTATTGTTTAGCTTTCACGCTTATTGTCTAGCGCTTACACTGATCGTGTAGTGTCATCGCTTATTGTGTAGCTTTATCGTTTAGCGCCACCCGAAGCTACACAATCGTCTAGCGCATCATCAACACCCGCACATAGCTATACGATCGTTTGTCTAGCACCTTATGCCCAAACTTCTCTCGCTCTCTCCACTCTCGCTCATGCAGCCTCAACGCATGAGCAACTCTTGGCAACGCCTCTTGCCAATACTTTGATCAACATGCGTCTAACCTCACAAACGCATGGTTGCCTTTGCTTCAATGCTTAATCCTTTTTAAGCCTCTACTAACTCAGCCTCATCTCATGCGTTAATGTTTCCTAACACCCAACGCATGGTTTCTTTTGACTTCACACTCAGCCAAATTTTCACTAGTTAAGACTTATCTCAAAGCTATTCAAAGAAAATCTATTCAACATTTATAATTTCCTTCTCTTTGACATAGGATTTAACTTATACTTAGTTAATCCCCTTAATTTTATGCTTAAGTAGGGAAATTGAGATCCGTGTTTCACAAAGAAGGCCTAAAACAATCGATAAGTTAGAAAAAACTTAGTTTTTTTTAATTAAATCTCGGTGGCCGATCTCGGACGAGATGGACAGAAAAAAACTTTTATAACGAGTTTTAAAAAAGAGTGTTAGTTTTGTAATGTGAGAACTTAAAAAGATTATTTCTGATAATTTTCCCTTTTCATACAATACCTAAGTAAAAAAATGATTTATAAATATAGTAAAATGAACCTACTTATATAAAATAAAACAAAATATCATTGTAGACTGTGACATTTTACTATATTTAAAAATATTTCCAATAATTTTACTATTTAAAATAATTACTTGAAAAAACTCTAATATTGTTTTTTTTTTTCATTTTAGAAATATTTATTAGAAGATGGGGCTTGTTGATTGAAAATGAAAATAAAAGAATCAATAAAAAAAAGTTGTATGTCATATTTTCAAATGTATGCTTGGTAGGAGATTCACAAATTAGCATTCTATTTTAACCTACCGTTAAAAACGTGTTTGATAATATGTTTTATAAAACTCAAAACTACTTGTAGTTGTTTCATGTTAAAGCATTTTGTATTGTTGTTATTTCATAATATCATATATTGTCTAGTACTTTATATAATACATATTATGTTACAAACAAAAATTGAATTTACAACACAAACTATTGTATTTATTAAATCCATATTTCTACATTTTAAAATTTAAAATCTAAGGTCATTAGATAACCATTTTGTTTTTTGTTTTTGTTTTTTTAAAAATTAAACCTATGAACACTACTTTCATCTCCGAATTTCTTCATTTGTTATCTACTTTTCACCAATGGTTTAAAAATTGAAATTTGACTAAGAATTCAATCATTATGTTCAAGAAAGATGCAAATCATTGTAAGAAATGTAGATGAAATAGACTCAATTTAGAAAAATAATAATAATAAAAACCAAATAATTACCAAACGAAGTCTAAATTATTGACAAACTAAAAAAAACAAAAATGCTATTTTTAAAATTTACATTATTTGAATTACAAAAACGAAACATCGTTTTAAAAACAATATTCAAATTGTCTCTTATACACATTCGTTAAACTTAGTGAATTTGAAAACATGAAACAAAAGCTTGATTGCATGTGAAACAAGCACTAGTTTATGAAATAATCAAGCACATCAATGTTGTTAGCATTATTATTAGATTCACTTGAAGTCAAATATTCAAATATTCATCTTCACCTCTACTAAAATAATAATTTTGATAATAATTAATTATACAACTTACCAATCTTAAGAATTAATACTTTGACTCCACACTTTACAATTGCTAGACTGAAATGAATTACACTTGCCATTTTACTATTGCCTGTGCTACAACTTATTAAGAAACTCAACAAGTCCTGCAAATTGCTAACCAAAATTTATTATTATACGAACTAAAGTTGAAAAGTGAAATTAAGACTAATTACAATTTGATTCAAGTTTATTATCAATTGTCAATGCAAGCTATAAATTGGCAACTAAGACATATATTTATTTATTTTTTAATTATTATTTATTTTACAATGTTTAGCTTTACTTATATCTTATTGGATTTTTTTTTTTTTTTTTGACAATTATATCTTATTGATTTCACCTAAAGAACAAACTTATATATGGATCAATAAATTATAAAATCATAATGTAAATAGATTATCATTTTGAAGTATTTATTTTCATTTACAGTGTAGTGGAATATTCTAAATAAAAGTATCTTTTTTTTTTTCTTAGAAAAAGAAATTTTACTATTTTTTTTTTGTTTGAAAGAAAAAAGTGATACGTTTAAAAATTGGTTTCAAGTTGTTAAATATTTTGGGGGGGGGGGGGGGGGGGGGGGGAATGTAAAAGTATGTAAGAAATTGTAAAATTTGGGGCGCAATAAAAAAAAGAAATAAAAAAAAAATCTGAAATGGAAAAGAATGATTTTTATTTAATAATGATTGAGATGGTATTAAAAATGAAGCTTCCGACAAAATTTGAAAAGAGATAACATTTTGATGGCTCACTAAAAAAACACCGACTAATTTATTTTAATTAAATTTAAAAAAGAGAATAATAAATATGTGGCGAAGAGATGGACAGCTGTCCTTCTCCAAATGTTTGGTTTGTGAAAAAGACGTGGAATGACTCCGCCTAAAAGATATTGATGAGCTGTCATCACAAGACCCAACTTTGCGCTTTTCCTTTTTTTTTTTTTTCCCTTAGAAACATCAATTTTAATCCACAAGTCACCGTCTAATCCTATCCTCATTGCACAATCCACACCCTAATTAATTATTGAAATTCCTCTTCATAATTATTTTAAATTAAATTAATTAATGGTAAAATATGGTAAAAAAATTCTCCAAATCTTCACACTTATATTTAGAGAATAAAGTCACTTGTTAATGTACAGACACTTCGATATTTAATTTTCAGCCCAAGAATAAAAGTAAATTTTTAAGAATAACATCGAGTTATCATTCTCCCATAGTGGAATTAAACCTTAGGTTCCTCAATCTCTATACAAATAGAACTCTAGAAGGCTAAATTGAACTTGTAGAAGGAGAACCAATTAGGGCTGGTTGCCCTGACCTTGAAGTTATAGGTTGAGGGAGGCCTTTTGGGCCATTTGACCTACTTGATGAAATTTGTTCGTTTTGGTCTCAGTCTCGACCTCGATCTTGACCTCTAAGGTTGTGGTAGATGTTTTGGGTTAAATGACTCAATTGTTTCATCAATTCCAGTCCCTAGTTGTTGCTCTCATGAAACTATTTCATGTGTCTTGTGTTTATTTGAGATGAGACAATTTGAATGAGTTTATCTAATAGTAGTCCTTATCCTTGTGATTTTTTTCTTTATTATTTACTTAGAATAATATTTTCAAAATCTATATAAAATTTTGACATCTAAAAAGAAAAAAATGTTATAATTTTGAAAATATTTGACTAAGAATTGAAATTTGAATTAGAAAAAGAAAGAGTTTGTGAAATAATGAGTGTGGTTACGCAAAGTCTTACAATTTATCGGTAGTTTAGGATTGAAAGAAATATTAATCAAAACTTAAAAGAGGAGAGAGAGAGAGATTTGAGGCCACAAATTTAAGAGAGAGAGAGAGAGGAGGAGGAGGAGGTGGAAATGGATGCAACTTAAACTGAAAGTTGAAGCATGAAAAAAGGCCGTTTTTTTTGTTTTTTTTGTTATTGAGAGAAAGTAGCTCTTAGTGTTTGTGAAAGGCTCAAAAAAGTCCAAATAAAACCAATAAATGCTTTGTATTAAAAGGAGAGGCGGATATTTGTCAAAGATATTCCTCTCTTAAAAAATAAAAGGGATAGATTTGTAAATAGGGGGTCTTCCCCTTTTGGTGACATCCGCCAGAACCCCGTGCCATCCGACCACCAATCACGTGCCATTTCTTTTTCATTTTTCTTTTTAAATCAATAAAAACATAATCCTGTAATAGTTTCAACTCAGTCTCAGGCCTTTTTGTCTGTTTTTCTTATTTTTAATTTAAGAAATTTGAGAGCCATGATTTTGATCCTTCCCATCCCCACATCTAATACTGCTTCTTCTACACCACCTATTTTCCTTCTCCCACCTTCTTCCAAATTCCATTACTTTTTATATTTTAAAACAAATTAAAAAAATCATCCACCTCCACTTTCCTCATTTTCCCACTTCTTGGACTATCGGATTAAAGTGAGCATAGTTCAACTGACAGACGTTTATGTTAGTGATTACGAGATTTGTGGTTCCAGTCTTGCTCACTAAATAAAAAAGGAAAAGAAAAATTGAAGTATCTCTTGATCAAATTAAATACTTATCCAACCTAGTAAAGGCATGGCGTGACTGCAACTTATCGGGGAATGAACCTTTGGAGCCAGTCCACTAAGAATTGGGCTTGTTGGGCCTACACCCAACTTCAAGTATTGTTTGGATCTGTATAACTAAGCCCATTGGTCCAACTCCTTCAACCGGGATTTTGATTTGGTTTGAAAACATCCTACTATTTGTGAAAGCGTTACATCGTAATTTATTATTATTTTAAAATAATTAACTAGTGGAGAAATTTTTTTGGCCAATTAGGTTTCATGTCATAACCAAATTTATCAAATTTAGGATCAATTAAGAATTATTGGGTTCTTAAATTAAAATTTTGGAGACCAATAAATGGTAAAATAAAAAAAAGAACCAAGTGTCTCCTCTCTTGTCATTTGATCACAACAATGGGTTTATTAAATTCAACGGTGATGAAGCTTGATCCACGATTGATAAATTTGGCTAGAGGTTCGATTGAATTTGAAATTATAAATTGGATCCGACTGAGAGATTAAAATCGCTCAAGTCAAAAGCCCAACCAATTCAAGCTCATGGTAGAATTTTAGAGCCAAAGGAAAGATTGGTCCCACACCTAACTTTAACCCAAAACCATGTAAGACCATGAAAATTCTACAAAAATAGGTCTTACCCATTCATTTTGAAGGAGTTTGGAAGGAAGAACTAAAGACAAAGCATTTAAGCTTTAAAGCTTTGAAGATTCTGAAGCTCTAATTGAACTTTTAACATTGAAGATTGAAGACTTGGAGGACTGATGTAATGGTCCGACTTCCTAGGTTTTATACTAGGGCGTTACTACATGCATGCATAAATCTCAAAACGACTATTTCACAAATTTTAACTAAATCAAACGAATTTTATTAAATAAATAACTTTTTTAATATCTAAATAACTGAAAATCTTTGATGGGGTCCCCCTAAAATATAAGTTCAGAATAAATCCATTGAAGTTTTATAAATAAAAATTTCAACAATGGAACTCTAAGTTCAAACATCAAGATTGAAATTTAAAACACTAAAACATGAACACATGAGCGGAAGCATCTCTCTGGTCCTAATGGCACGATCATGGATTCCTTCTGCCATTCACCAGTACATCCTTGCACTTACCTGAAAAACATAACATAAAAAAATGATGAGTATAAAATACTCAATAAGTAACCTCACTATCAGGGTTAAGCTAGAGATATGTTCTCTAGATGCCACTCTCTAGTGGGACATGCATAAACCTTTACTTTCCATGAGATGGCTTAGTAGTGCATAGGTGAGCCCACTCTACCGTAGATTAGGTGTACTCACAAACCTCTAGTGAATCCCGAAGGAAACACAAACCTCTGGTGAAGTCCCAAAGGAGATCACCATCTCTGGTGAATTCCAAAGGAAACATGGTCCTCTTCCCAAAGGAAACACGAAGCTCTAGTGAATCCCGAAAGATACACAAACCCTTGGTGAAATTTCGAAGGAGATCACCACCTCTGGTAGGTATCTAATTACGGGTAGGGTAACTATCACTATCATAAAAATATAGTTCATCATAAAGCATAGTACCACAAATATGCAAATACATATCATCATGCTTAATGTTCATCTAGTAAATCATATAAACAAAATAATTTAATTCAATCTTGCACTCATAACATGCTTTAAACATAATCAACTTCAGCTTATATATTCTCAAGCATCTAGATACAAATAGTCTTAGGGTCCTTAGAATTATTCTTAAATTTATCGGCTGGCACAAAAGCAGTTACAGTATTAAGATTACCCACCTCAAATTTGGTCATGAATTTTGAAATACTTGGATCAGTCCTATAACATAAATTACAATTTTAGTTTAGCAACCATGACCTAAAATGATGAATCCAAAAATTTAAATTAATCCTTTGGGACCTTAATCCAATTAACCAAATTAATTAAAATATCCCTAATTTAACGTTTCGAAGGCTTGGTCCAAAATTAATTCTAAAACCCAATTCTACTGACACACCTGAATTTAAATTAAATCTAAAGTTTATTAACTAAAATTTTCGCTCAGGGCTAGAATTCACCCCCCAAAACTTACTAAACATTAACAATTTTTTTTGTTGAAGAGACCAAAAATCTTCCAAACCTTGAATTTAAAATCCAAACATAATGGGTAAATTAAAATCCAGGCCAAAACTTAATGGGTAAATTAAAAACTAACCAAGAACTTGAAGAAAAACTCACTAAATCTGGAAAAGAAACCCTTACAAAAACCGAACAATCCCGCGATGAACTACTACAGTGCTCGACGAGGATGGCAGCGTTTGTGGGTCAGAGAAATCTCTTCCTTCTCCTCTTTAACTTCCAAATCCTTCAAATATAACAAAATCTTTTATCATATTAAATTTTAAATTTCAAATCTTTATCTAAACTTCCCTCCAATATATTTTATATCTTCCACCACTTAATAAAACTGACTTATCCTTTCTATAATTCAACTTTCACCACAAATGTAAACTCCAATTAATGCAAAATAATTAAATTCGAATTAATTTAACAACTTAATTAAATTTCAACTTCCACATTCATTTTTTCAAATTAAAACATTATTTCCTTCCAAAACTCTATATCTCCAAATTTAATTCAAACTCTCAAATCTCTCAATTCCATTAAATTTCAGTTTAACCAATAAAAATTTTTCAATTATTTCAATTTAATCCCAATTTTTAAAAAATGAAAGAGAAACTAAAATTCAATAATTTGAGATAACTAACTTAAATTCTTCTAAAATTTGGGATGTTACACTGAAATATCATTTAACATTCAAGAGATGACATCACATGATCAAATGTTAGAGATACACATGTCAATTATGGTTGAGCTATGCTCATTTGAGAACTATGCTCATTTGAATCTCATATTTAATGGAGTCGGAAGATTTGAATCTCATATTTAAAAAGAATACACATGTCAATTATGGTTGAGCTATGCTCATTTGAGAACTTTTTTTCTTTAAATAAAAATTTGCATATCGTAAATTAAGAAACCAAAAGTCTAATGAAAGCCCTTAATTTCTTTTCCCTCCATTTAGGTTTAAAGATCACTAAATAATCGTTGGAGTTGATAATATTTAGTTGGAATGCATGCTGGAATTTTGGAGGATAAAAATTTGGTTAAGTATCCAAACTATACTTTGAAGGAAGCAGTAGTACTTAGAAAAATTTTCAAGTGTTGGGGGCATATGGTTGAACTTAGAAGTGAAGTATGCGTTCGGATAAAAGAGTAGAAGAAAAGTTTGGGCAAGTACTGGGAAAAAAAGGTTGGGATTCAAAAGTTAGAAGCATAGTAGGCCGAAGTCAGAATTTTGGCTAAGTGTTCAAACTATGCTTTGAGCCTAGAAAAGATTAAGGGCATGAGTTGGTCTAAAATGAGCAAAATTTAACTAAGTATTAGAAATGAAGGTTGGAAACATAGCTGAGCATTTAGAAGGGACGAGTCAATGCATAACGGGCGGGCCTCCTATGGATTCCTCCAACTCAATGAATGAAGGGAGGAGTATGAGGAAGGCTGGCTTTCTATATGAAGATGAAAAGAAAAAGAAAAAGGGTCAAACCATATCTTTCTGAATAATCTGACTGAATGAGAAAGAGCTCTTTATGGATACCAATCTTCCTTTGTCGAAACTATGACTATACTCGTGTTATAGCTTTTAACAACCACAAAAAGTATTTACTTTATCACAAGAGGTTATGGATACATTTATTTTTTTAAGTTCACAAACTACTAAGCTTATTTACAGATATCATAAAAGTAAGACCATGCATCAACTATCTAGGCTTGATTATTCCTTCTTGCGACCTTAGATGTTTTCCTTCTACTGGAGAGATTGGCCGGCCACACTCTTTTGTTTCGTCCCATTTTTCCTTCCCTCAATAGTGCCTATAGATCATGGTGGTTCCTTTACTATTTTCGAGGTTGTTCTTTGGGCACCAAGATCTTCTTGCTTCAACTGAGGAAAATCTCGCTTATAATGGTCGACTTGTCCATAGTTGTAGCACACATTAGCATCTCCAAAACATTATCCTGAATGATATCTATTATAAGATGAACACCACAGACTCCTGTTAAGGGTTTCATTTCTATGTTCTTTCCTTGGGGATGCTACAAAATGTCTCAATCCACCTGACTTCTGAGTTTCTTTATTCGAACTTGATTTAGAATTCGGGATGCCCTTATGTTTAGATTAAGTCCCTTTGTTGGATACTTTGGGCACGAACTTTTTACTTGTTTTGTCTGAAGATGGACTTAGGGTTCTAAATGTACTGTATTCCTTTTCAACCTCCTCTTCCTGCTTCAGGCTCCTTTCTAACCTCATCATAGCTTCTACTAGTTTCGACAATTCACCTCTCTCAACAGTTGCCATTACGAGGGTTCGAATTTCTTCCCATAATCATTCCTCAAATCACTTACATCTTTCTACTTCATCCTTGATTATATTGAGGGCGTACTTCAGCAGCTCGGTGTACTTCTTTTCATATTTTGCTACTACCATGGAACCTAGTTTTAGAAACGCATTGCGTTTTGTATCCCTAAACGGATGATACTTATTATAGAAATCTTCTTTGAACTCCTTCTAGGTGGGTTCTTCCATCTCTTTCTATCTTTCTTCAAATACTCGCCACCAGTCATTCGTTCTTTTTTGTAAAAGGAACATAACGAGTGTTACTTTTTGATCTTTAGGGCATTTCATTACCCTAAAGCACTTTTCTAACATATTGATCCAGACTTCGGCATCAGCTAGATCTATGGTTTAGAGATTTTAACCCTTCTATCCCAAACATTTTCTTAAGATCTAACTGAGTTATTTCTAATCTTGTAGTTAATTGTTCGAAAAACCTATCTAAGATTTGTTCTTCCATCTCGATCACAACTTGAGGATGGCTGGATTCACCTTCACTTTCTTCTCCTTGTCTACCGGTATTATTTTGGTCCTCGACTTCAGGTTGCTTTTGATTCTACCGCTTCTAAGCATAATTCTACAATGTAACTAACACCGGGTGATATCTACAACAATTTACAAGGAACCTCCTTTTTATTTATTTACATTTCTTAGGTTCTATACATGATATTTATACTAGAGATGTCCTAAATTCTTCTTCTACAGCCTTCTTAACCTTCTTATCATTTGTTCTTCTTCCGTCTAGTCTTTCCTCTAGTTTTTCTTCCCCCCCTTAATGTTTCCTTAATTAAGGGTATCTTCCTCTGGTTGAGTAATATTATGGAAATATCATTCTTTGAGTTTGACTTGGTCCCTCCTTTGACCTTCGTCAAGGGCATCCTTTACGAACGTTCCCTACTTCGTGGCAGTAGTAGTAAAATTTATTATGATCTTCCCCACATTCATCACACAATGGTTTCTTATCAAATTCGATGGTAATCCTTTGGGGTACATCTGTTTCTAGGCTTTCTGCATAACCCACGGAGTGACTAGAACTCTTGAATTTCTGATTTCCCCCAACCTTAAAATTCTTACTAGATGACACCCTCGATACAAATATTCTAGTTCTATTACTAGCGGGTGTAGGTTGTTTAAGGAACTCTTTTACGAGGAGATCCATGAGTGAAAATGGATCATCCAAATTCCGTTTTGATTGAAAACATAAATTTACAGTAAACACAAACAGATTATATATTTTAACAAAATTACAACATGCTTTTAAACTAGAAAAAGAGTTCAGAGATTATACACTTGAAGAACACTTCTTCGCGTAAATTCTCGAACTATCACGAACTCCTCGAACAGTCACAAACTCATCAAATAACAACAAAACTCAAATCAAAAGTGTGAAGACACTACCACTTGGTATCCTCAATATTCTCAGAGTGAGAACCTAGAAATGGTGGGCTCTAACTATTTTGGTTAGGAGAGAGTTTGTGAGTTTGGAAGAGGAAGACGATTGAGAAAGAGCACTATCGTATAATAAGATTATCCAATCATATAGTCAAGAGTGTCTATTTTATATTCTCTCTAATTTCATGTAGTGTTGTTATTTCGTATAGATTTCTAAGGAAGAAAAAGAAAATCGTTTTCTTTTTATTCATTTTACCATGAAAACCAACTAACCACCCACTAAGGTCGTTAAAGAGAAAAGGGATTAATTATCCAAAATAATAAATATGATAACCAATTTATCATATTATATTTATAATCTATAGTTTTAATATTGCATCATATATAATATAAACTATAGTTCTTTTTTTCTATTTTATGGCATTTAATATAAATCATATTTATATTAAATTTAACAACTATGAATAATCACATTCAAATATTTATTTCTCAAATTAACTATAATGTATCAAATACATTATATCAATTATATAAAATATAATTGAATCGATTTAATTATATCATATATAATTAAATTCATTCTTATTAATTTGAACAACTTAAATTAACCCAAAAACTTATTCTCAACTAAATCTTTTTGAACTACCAAGGAGACCTGATGGACCTGTAGCTTGAAGCTCCAACAGTACATGAATAATTAATTAAACTCTTTAATTACATTATCCACCATCCGTTAACTGTCGGACACTCCACTAAAGACCGATAGTTGTACTTTTCGCACTATAGATATATTTTTGTGTCCATTGGATATAACCAATCAATAGTATGATGACCATTCACAAATTGCTCATAAGTACAGCTGGGCCAAATTACCGTTTTGCCCCTGTAGTTACATCTAACTTCTTAAGTACTACTGATCCCTTTAATGAACAATAGATCATAGTCCCACTATGAATAAACCCCTCTCGAGCCAGGAGAGGGTGTGGCACCAAATTGTTCAACACCCGAAATCAGTCCTTAAGGGAGAAATTTATCTACTTACCCCTACTTCGGGGAAGGAGTGAATTTCATCTTGTGTAGCTGAGTTTCCAGCTCCCCAATCAGATGAATCCCTAAAATAGTAGGCTTGTTGAGTCACCGAACTGGCCACTCTCACCTATACAAGTCAAAGAACCGCCCTCATAGGTAGAAGTTTACAACTCACTCAGGATTGAAGTCATGTTACCTATGGTCATCCTAGTGAAATGAAAGTCTCTATTATGAACGGTGTTATATAATGAACCAAATTCATATTAAATTTAACCTACAATTTTATATGAATCACATTCATATAACTAATATTTGAATCAAATTCAAATATTTATTTTCTCTCAAATAAAATTTTATATTATAATGTAACAAATACATTATATTAATTATATTATATATAATTAATTTCCTTGATTAATTTGAAAAACTCAAATTAATCCAAAAGTAATTTGATTAATTTGATTATCAATAATCTCAGTTAAGCTATAGAGGGGACCTTATCGACCTGTGTTGGGATTGGTGTCCTAATTCTCCTAGAGTCTCGTTGTTTTGTAAAGATACACATTGTTCAATGAATAAAATAAGTGTTATTTAATTCTGACATTTACTCATATCCAATAAATAAAACTCTTTGGTTATCTTATGTGAACTTAAGTATGTATATATGATATACAAGTGGATCATGCCTTAAGTGATAACCTAAATAGGTCTGTAGTATAAAGATTAAAGTGGGATACCTGATCTTGGTGACACTACGGATACGGCCTGCTTTGTAGAGGTTTGCAAGTGTTGTAAACTACTACAGATGGTAGATCCTGCCCATTCATGTGGAGACGTGCGAGCGGGAGTATCCTATACAAAGAGTTTGTATAAGACTTGGACCACGAGATGACTAGACTCTGTATATAACACTGCTGATACTAGAGACTTACATCTCTAAACAACCATAGGTGACACAACCTCAATCCTGAGTGTTTTGGGAACTCCTGCCTTTGAAGGCGGTCCTTTGACTAGTATGGGTGAGAGTGGCCAGATTGCGAACTCAACATGCCTACCTTTTGGAGGACTTGTCTGATCTGGGAGCTGGGAACTCAATCCACAAGATGGAATTCACTTCTTTCCTAAAGCAAAGATAAGTAGAGAGATTGCTCCCTTAAGAGCTGATTCTGGAGTTTGAACATAGTGGAAAATAGGAATATTTTTGAATTCAAGGAAACAACTTATCATGATTCATTAGAATCATGATAGATTATTTGAATCTATTCTAAGGATTAGAATAGAATCTAGAATAAAATAATAGAATTTATATATTCTAGAATATATAAATTCTAGAATTAGAAATTCTAGAATCAAAATAATAAAAAAATGTGTCACTATATAATTTCGAATTTTGAGTTTCTAACTATAATTACAATTACTATTATAAACTTCTCTTTGGAAGAGAAGACTCAGTCATAGTATAACTATGACTTATGTTCATTAAAGGGATCAGTGGTACTTAAGGAGACAGATGTAACTATAGGGGCATAATGGTTATTGGCCTAACTGTACTTACGAGCGATTTGTGAAGGGTTATCGCACTGCTGATTGGTTAAGATGGACACTTAATATATCTGTAGTAAAGAGAGTTCAGTTGTTGGTCTTTAATGGAATACCTAGCAGTTAACGGATAGTGGATCCCGTGACTAAAGAGTTTAGTCAGTTATTCACGTACCGTTGGAGCTTCGAGCTACAGGTCCATGAGGTCCCCTTGGTAGCTCAATGGATTCAGTTGAGGATCAGTTCTTGGTGTTGATTTGAAATTTTCAAACTGATAAGAGGTATTTTGATTATATATGATATAATCGATATGATGTATAAGTTACATCTAATGGAGGATTGATATAAATGAGATTTACATTAAATAACATGGAATAGAAAAAGAACTATGGATTATATGTTTCATGAGATGAAATATTAAAACTATAGGTTATAAATATAGTATGATAAGTTGGTTATCATTTATATTTATAATAATATTAATTATTGGATAATTAATTCTTTTTCTTTTAAATAACCAAAGTAGTGGGTGGTTATTGAATCATGGTAACCATGAGTTTAAAAGAAAAATGGTTTTCCTATTTTAAATATAAGTTTTTACAAACGCTAAAAAGTTTTGAGTTTTCTCTCTGCAAAAAAGAAACTTACAAGGTCGTCAAGTAAATACAGATTTATTAAACGACGACTGGGCAAGTTAAACGATCGTGTAGAGTCTGTAGGCGACAGACCAAGCTAAACGATCGCATAGATTTTGCTAGACGATCGCTTAGCTTTATCTAAACGATTGGGCATCGACCTATGCAATAGGTCTCCACCATCTCCCACTTGCCTAGTCGTGTACGCGATCAGTGTTTCCTCCTTCGTCTGCCTCATACCAAGTCCAAAAAGAGCCCACCCTCTGGACTCTCACACCGAGAATACCAAGGTAGCCTTGTTGGTGTTGTTGAGGAGACTCGACTCGTGCGCATTGGAGTGTGGAGACACTTCTGCCATTGTACGTAAAGTTTGATCTCTTTATGAATTTGTATTGTTCATGTTGTAATTTCTGCATTTAAATTGTATAACCGTTTGTTTAAAGTCGACTGAAAATGCATTGTTCATTTATGATTGTGATTTGGAATAATTGTTCTTCTGCTGCTCATGGAAATCTTGAATCTGATTTCCTTCAACCTTTAGATTGAAGCTCCAATGTACTTGGATAATTAATTAAACACTTTAATTAAATTAGTCAACATCTATTAACTGCCAGTCATTCCATTAAAGACCGACAGCTGCACTATTCGCACTACAGATATATTTCTGTGTTCATTAGATATAACCAATCAACTGTGCGATGACCCTTTACAAATTGCTCGTAAGTACAGTTGGGCCAAAATTATCGTTCTGCCCCTATAGTTACATCTAACTTCTTAAGTACCTCTGATCCCTCTAATGAACAATAAGTCATAGTCCAATTATGACCAAATCCCTCTTGGGCCACGAGAGGGTGTGGTGCCACATTGTTCAAGTCCCGGAATCAGCCCTTAAGAGGACAATTTCTCTTCTTTCTCAACTATAGAGGAGGGAATTCCTTCTTGTGTAGCTATGTTCACAGCTCCCTAATCAAACAAATCCCCAAAATGGTAGGCATATTGAGTCGGCGAACTGGCGACTTTCACCCATGCAAATCAAAGAACCGTCTTTATAGGTAGGAGTTCACAACTCACTCAAGATTTAGATCAAGTCACCTATAGTCATCTTGGTGAAATGTAAATCTCTTCTTTCATCGATGTTATATAGTGAGACTATTCATTTCGTGGTCTGGTCTTATACAAACTCTTTGTATAGAATACACCCGCTCACGTGTCTCCACATAAATGATTAAGAATAGATCATTTATAATACTTTACAACAATTGTAACAACTACAAAGCAGGCCGTATTCGTGTGTCACCAGGATAAGGTACCCAACGTTATCCATCTACTACAGAGCATTTAGGTTATCACTTGAACATGATCCACCTGTATGTATCCACATACATGCTCAAGTTATAGAAGAAAACCTTGGATATTAGTTTATTGGTTTTGTGAGTTAATGCTACTAAATGTATCCACATAACTGTTTATTTTTTTTATTAAATAAATAAACAGTTTGTACATTACAATTACAAACTACAGAACTCACTGAGATTTAGTGTATCAACCCAACAGAGACACGAGTACTAACACTGTATGCGGGAATGGTGCGGGCGAGGCATGTGGAGTCTGTGAGAGGTGCGTGCACGGGGCGTGCTGATGGTGCGCGGTAGCTTGGCAGAGTGGCTGGGTTGGGTGCCTGGTGTTAGCCTATGCGATAGACTGGCCTTCTCCAACAAATTTCGAATTTTCCCAACCTTATTGTTTTCCAAACTCTATGAAGCGCGGAACCATTTTCTACACTCGTCTCTCTAATTACACATGTGGGTGTGAGCGGGGCTATTGACGCGCACAGACACAGACAGTCGCTGGACTAGACTTTTTGGCCACACAGATGGGTGATAGGCATGTGAGCATAGGCGTCAGTGTAGGGCACGGGGTGCACGCAGGCACGAACGTGTCTTAGGTTGGCCATGTGGCATGGTGAAGTGCAAGTGCTGGCATCGTGTGTAGGAATGGCGCATGTGTGGTAACTAGGCATAGTGGTTGGGTTGGGTGCTGTTGGATTGTATCATCATGCAGCGGAAGCGACAAGGATCAATAAACACTCTAATTCATTAATTTTGGCAGTAACTAAATCATGCTTACACAGTAAAAAATGGGTTTCAAGTTATACCTATGTAGAATCATTTCAAAGCTTGATTTCCAGCTACAAATCTCTCCAAATCTCATTATAGACCATCCCAAGATTTTTTCTACTATTCTCTTAGAGCTATAGATTGAGTTGTGGGACTCAAAATAAACTTGAATTAAGGGAATTAGGAGAGGTACTCACTGCAACAACCCAGATGAAAAACACATTCTTCAAACAAAATTTTCAGCAAAAATTCAACTGATTGCATGCTTCAAATTCACTCCAATCTACTCAATATATTGCAGACAATCATGCAATGAAGATGGCTGCATGAGATGCAGCTCATGCTTGGAGTAATTGAAGCCTTAAGTAATGGGTTTTGTGTGAGCAACTTGAAGATTCAATGGAAAAATCCACCTTTTCATTTTGTGTTTATCTTTTCCAATTTGATTTTTAAAATCTCATTTGATTTCAAAATCAAAATTTATTAATTTTATAAATTAATTTCATAAATTAATTTTTCTAATAAAATTAATAAATAATTATTTAAACAATTTAAACAATTTTAATTAATTTAATATCAAATATTAAATTAATTTTACACAAAACCGCCTTCATATATTTAAATCATATTTAAATATTAATTTTCTAATTTTGTTTAATTGTTAAAATTAAACGTATTATATCTCATATAATTACTAATTCCTTTAATTCTAATTTGAACGTTTCAAATTGACTTATCACACTACTCTAAAGCTAATCTATTTACGAGCTAGTAGAGGGACCTCGCGGACCTACAGATCCTGGGCTCCAACGATCCGAGATTAATCGACTAAACTCATTAGACCGAACTAACCCCCATTCGTTAACTAATGGGTCACTCCACTAAAGCCCATAGTTGAACTCCCCTCACTATAGATATATTATGTCCACTCGATATAACCATGATTAGTAAGTTAACTCTTCACAAGTTGTTCATAATAACGACTGGGTCGAATCTCTGTTATACCCTCGAAATTACCTCTTGTTCCTTAAGTCCCACTGATCCTCTAATGAACAATTGATTTGTGATCCAATCAATAAATTTAGTCCCTCTTGGGCCAATGAGAGGGTGGGATCCCTTTTTAAGACCTAGAATCAGCACTTAAAGGAAACAACCTCTCTACTAACCCTAATCAGGTAGGAGTGAATTTCATCTTGTAGGGCTATGTCTCCAGCTATTTATCCAGTGTTATCCCCAAAATGGGGGACTTATTGAGCAGTGTTGTTGGATTACTCTCACCGTTTGCAGATCAAAGGATAATTTCGAACAAATAGAAGTTCATAGTTAGCTTAGGATTAAGGTCAAGTTACTTATATCATCGCTTTGAAATAGTCAATCTTAAACAGTAAACAACATTATAAAGTAAGAGTGACTGATTTCATTGTCCGATCTTGTACAAAACTCATTTGCACAGGACACCCCCACTCCTCATGTCATAACATGTACGAATTAGGATCACTTCGTTTGGAGCACTTTACAACTCTTTGTAACAACTACAGTGTAGGCTGGATCAAATAGTGTTACCAGAATAAGGCACCCAATCTTATTCATATACTACAGATCATTGTTTACTATTTACTCGAACCTGATCTACTTTTATTTCTATACATAAAGTTCAAGTACTCATGTAATAGTCAAGGGACTTTTAGGTTTATTGGATTTCTAATAAGAAATACATTCAATAACAATTTATTGAATTTTCAGAATAAGTTCTATTGTTTAAAAACCATGAGTTTTAGGACATAAAACCCAACAGGTGCCTGGTGTTGGCCTATGCGATATACTGGCCTTCTCCACCAAATTTCAAAATTTTCCAACCTTGTTTTCCAAACTTTGTGGTAGCCCATAACCCTTTCCTACATTCAATTCTCTCTAATTTGGCTCAAGAAAATGAAAGTTTGCTCGAATGGATTGGAAGAGCTAAGCCTCATTTCCTTCTATTTATACTAGTTCCAAGTCTCTCTCATTGTGATAGGCTCCATGCATGCATGCCTAGGTGTCTTCAGCATGCATACCCCAACACCCCCCTTTGAGGTGTCTTCACCAACTTCTTGCATGGCTCCTCCTTGCCTCATGGGCGATCACCTCCTACTTAGACTTGGTCAAGACTTCATCCCAATCTGCCACATACCCCTTCTAGTTGTCAACTTGGCCTTCTTATACTTTCCTCTTCTTCTTGACTTAAGTATGTGTCCAAATGATGTGTCCAAGAGTTCAACCATGCATCCATTGTGTACTCTTTTCTTAACCCTTCGGATTTCAACCTCAATTTCTCCTTATATGTCCATCTAAGTATGCTTAACCTTAGATACGACCAAGATAACTTCCTTTACACAAAGTATGCGTCCAAATTGGTCATTCCTTGATCATAGTATGTGTCCAAGACTTCCAATCATGCTCTAGTCATGCTTTCAATAGAAGTTAAGTCCTTATTCCTTATCATATTTCCAATCCTTCATGGCTTATGCGTTCAAATTTTCATCTCTTAATATTAAATACATGGTTCCAACACTTAGAAGTTTTCCTAAGTACCACAGTTTTCTGCACTTAGTCAATTTTTTAACTTCTAAGATACAAGCATGCGCTTATCATACTTCCTTGGATCAAGTTTTTATTTAGTGCATCACTAGGTTGGATGAAGAGAAAAAGGAATCGAGGGCTTACAGTTAGTGGTTGTGGAACTCATTAAACAAGAAAAGAAATAGCTTTAGAAATAAATTTAACTCTCTTTTGTCAAAATTAACTTAAGAATGCATCCTAGAAGTAGGGTAAATGTAGCTAGAAACACTGAGAGGTGAGTTCGTCATTTTATAAGTTAGAGAAATGAACAGATACTTATGCATCACTAAGGAGAATGTTAGTGAACCTTCTCAACCCTACTTCATCAACTGATTTTCAACCATTTTCAACACACACTTGCTTCATTTGTGTTGTATTTCTATCACCACCACCACCATTTCCATCACTCAACACATCACCATTGTACACTCACATTCAATGTATCATATCTCCACTACCACTCACCGTTTACCTCCATCCATTCTCACCATCTAATTAATTCATCAATTCAATTGTACAAACATTCACTCGATGCATTCATTGGTATTAATGGCATAAAGATCATTCATTGGATCAAGCATATTCATTAGTCTAAGTCCCTACGTTTGACCTGACACTTACAAGAAAACTCTAATTAAACTTAAACTTGAGTTTAAATAGGAAAAACTGTTCAGCTTAGATAATTCAATTCATTAATTTTAAACGAGCATGGCATAAAATAGTCAACATTTTCAACGGAACAATGGAACAGGTTATGGGCCACCCTATTACAATTTTTTTGGAATAAACAAAACATTTTTAATGTGCAATCTAGCCACTACACCCCACACCACACCACAAGGAGAGAAAGCTCATCACTGAGAACGTTTGAGAAAGTTTTTGATTAATATGCAATCTAAAACATTTGAGAACGCTAAACTTAAATTCGAGATGGTCAAGTGTGTATGGATTTGACATTTGAAGAATTACTTGGATAAAAATCACTAGTAAGATTTATATTAAAGTAAACTAGGAAGCAAGCTAAACATCTGCATCCACATACTTTTGCAATATTCTGAATTACTTCTAAGGCAACTACTGGTATATGTATTTTATTGGTGAATGAAAAATTTGCATTATTTTTACCCATGAATAAGAGCATAGAAAGAAGCTTTTTTGTATTGTAAGGCACTCACTCTTGGGCAGACAGAGTACACGTCTAATATTGGAAAAACTAGAAATGCAGCAAACAAAACAAAATCTGTTTATTATCTATCTATATTTTCTTACAAAACACAACACATTCCTCCCTGTCCCTATACAAATACAAACAGTTAGAAAAGAAAGGAAACCCCAAAGCTCCTCATAAAAA
This sequence comes from Benincasa hispida, assembly GCF_027475165.1. NCBI lineage: Eukaryota > Viridiplantae > Streptophyta > Magnoliopsida > Cucurbitales > Cucurbitaceae > Benincasa > Benincasa hispida. The sequence goes on from NC_143485.1 coordinate 60,648,840, forward strand.
CAAATAAAATGAAACCACCAAATTTTTTTTTCAAAAAAGGCTCTCCCCCTCCTAATTTCTAATTTGAAAACAACATTACATTCTATTTCTAAGCTGTTAATAACAGCAATCGATTTTGTTCGACGGATTGTATTCTGAAGCTTCTGATACGATCCGCGCTCATGGCGTCTGCCGCTGCTCTCTTCCTTTTGGGAAGACAAATTGAAGAAATTGTCTTGGCAGACAACACCTTTTTCACCAGCAGCTTCCACTTCGGATCCTCTTTTCCATCATTCTCTTGCTGCATTTTTACCTTGAACTGCCTGCCAAACCAAACCCAACAAAGTTAAAACTAAATTTTTTTTTAAAAAAAAAAAAAAAAAAAAAAAAAAAAAAAAAACTTGAAAATCATCATTGGGTCTCCCACCCCAACCAACAACCGCAAACAATCCATCATTGACTTAAAACACGCTCAGGTGAAAGGGAATTTTGATCCATCATTTAGCTTTTGGAAAAGGTATCCGCCGAAGACTTTTTTTTTCCTTTTCTTTTCTTTGAAAAACAGCCGTAGACCTTCCTAGAAGCCCACCTCAATTCATATTTAATTCGAATGCGTTTTTTTCATTTTAATCGATTGCTTTTAGCCAATCAATTTAATTACATATCCATACTATTTGATTTCAAACGAGATTATTATGAATCAATCAACGATTAAAATTAAGACGTCAAGTCAAAGTCAAATCAAATCAAAGTTTGGTAAAAAGGAAATAATTTAGGTATGGCATAAAAAAGAGGGGTATTGAGAATGAACCTGCAAAGAGGGACTTTGCAAGCATCGGATTGGTCGCAGATGGAGGCATGCAAGCGTAGAAGTTGCCACATTCGTTTGCACCGCCAGCAGGCTCCTCCATGGACTCTGTTCTCACATGTTGCGAAGTGCTTAATCAGAAGCTGAACTCCACGACACGTTGAGAATTTCGAACATGGCTGCTTCTTTGTGGGTTCCACGTCCAGCGGCCCAACGTTTGTACACCCTTCTTTACAGATGTGCTCTAAGCACTCCATTGCGTCGCTTAGCTGAAGATACACCCTCTGCTCCTTCCTCTGTCTTCTACATCTCTTTTTCCTCTGCACATAATACAAACAATCAGTAACCCAGATCAACAATTGAATTAATGTCTTGTCCTGTTGTGAACGAGAAAGAACTAGCGCAATGAATAGGTAAATACCGATTCCGATTCATCCATGAACTGCAGAATTTGAAGCTCGAGCCAAGGGTCATGTTTTTGCAGGAATTTCCAGCCCTCCGTTTTCTCGACGGCCTTGAAGTGGGTGGACACCATTTTCATACAGCTGAGTGAGAGATCCGGTGCATCGCACATTCTTGCGAGTTGTAGTATATCGATAACGCTATGGATGGTCAAATTTCGAGCCAAGTGCTTGGTGCATCGCTGTTTCAAATGTGGAACGAGGTAAACGTGCGATAGCGCTAAAAGATGAATTCCATATTTCCTTAGATATTCTTCACGGCACCTAAAAGCAACGCCGACAAATTTAGACTTACTCCGCCTACCAAGATTGACTGGCTACCAAAATTAAAATCGACTAATTCTAATTGCGAATTGCGTACTGACCTAGATGTGTAGATGAATTGAACGAACGAAACGACTGCCTCGCACGGGACGCCGGGAATTTGAATCACTTTCTCGGAGCTACGGTGCTTTCGCGGTTGCTCGATAATGTTTTCCAGCACCGATGAGACTGAGGCCTGTAATCGAAATCGATTCAATTGAAGCACGAAAAAGAAACGAAAACAGATCCCCCAATCGAATGCAAAATCAGGCAAATCGAAGGCAATGAAATTACGAACCCTAATTCGTGAGGTCTAATTGCAACTAACCGACATTTAAAGGCGAAACTTCTTGAAATTTCAGTTAAGACGAGAAATAAAGGAAAACGGAATACGAAAAATGAGAAAGAAGTGGGATGGAGTACCAGTACGGTGGAATGCGCGGGTATACGAAGTCCACCGGAGGTGGCGATATGGATGTCCGGCTCCGGCAACTCCTGGAACTCTGGTCTCGGATCCTTGACGGCGGCGGGGAGGGAATGGGGGTGGATTTCGTAGGGAAGATGAAGGGCTTCCATGAGCAAAATCGAGAGAAAGAAACGAGTGTTGATGGTGAGAAAGAGAAGGGGAAAAATAGGAGAGAGGTGGCTGTGGGTTGGCATGCCACCATTGAATTTATTATATATAGGCGGCGATGGAAAGAGAATTTAGAAGTGGGGACTGCTACTGCCACACGAAGACGAAGCAACCAGTCAGATAAGATGGCAGGAGACGTGACGAACACGCGCTACAAGATGCGCGTGAGGAAAAGCGGTGGGTCCCATGTGGACTCGGACTCGGAGAATGGTCCGGGATCAAGATTACAACATATGTTAAATACATGGATTTTTCTTTTTTATTTTTTTTTAATTTTTTTTTATTTTGACAATTTACCAAATTATTTGGATTCCAGTTTTTAGGAGAAGAATTAAATTTGGAGGCAAGCCAACTAATCCCAACGCGTTCCTTTATTTCTTTGCCACCTGTCAAATATTCCAAATCCCATATCTTTCCTTCTTTCTAATCTTAATTAAAAATAATCCATTTATATCCAAAACTCTGGCACCATTTATCAACATAGCCTCTAACCTTCCAATTTCTTCCCTTATAACTCTAAATTGATATATATATTTTTAGTACAACTCCAAATTGATTTGTTAAGCTCTTGCATAATTTGCACCTTCATTTAAAAAAAAAAACATTAACATCCGTTTAGATTTGACTTTTCTTTTAAAAAAAATGTCATTATTATTTAAATTCTTTTTGATAAAAATAATTTAAAAATATTTTAAGCTGATTGTCGAACACTTCAACTTTTCTAAAATAATTTCTTTTCAAAATTAAACACTTAAAAAAAATTAAACCAAAGTCGTTAATATCTTCACTTAAATAAGATTCTAAATTGATTTTTGAGTTTTGCATAATATAATATTGATTTTTTTTATTATTATAATACGATATTAAGCTCAAGTAATGTATAAGATGAATTATTACTCAAATATCTATAAACTCCTAAATTTAAATAAGAATCTAACTTTTTGTTTTGTTTCTGTATGGTGGTTCATCATTTACTTTCATAGTATAAGTTTTATAATTTAGGAGAAATTTCAATTTATATTCCTAAACTTTGGATTTTATCGATTTATACCATAAATTAATAGTTGTATCAATTTAAATATGAACTTTGGGATTGCATCAATTTAATTCTCAAACTAATAATTGTATCCATTAAAACCTTAAACTTTTATAAGTATATCAATTTAAATATCAAACTTTCATAATTATATCTATTTAAACCCTAAGCTTTCATAAGTATATGTAAATAAAATCTAATGGAAAATTTAAATTCATATATTTATGAAAGTTGAGAGTTTAAATTGATAAACTTATAAAAATTCAGGATTTAAATTGATACAATTATTAGTTTGAGATTAAAATTGACATATTTGTGAAAATTTAAGGTTTAAATGGATACAATTATTAGTTTAGGGTTTAAATTAATATTACTCTCAAAGTTCTTGGTATAAATTAATATTTGCTCTATAATTTATCAAACACACAAAAATCACTTTTATCATTTTCAAAATTACTCTAAAATATGCTTTTAATTATTCAAAATTTAAAATTAAATTATATTTGAATTATACGCATTTATAAGTGATTTTCAACCAGATAAAAATGATTTTTGACAATTTTATAATCACTTCCAAACCGTTAGTTATCCATATACCTAGTTTGTTTTTCTTTCCAATATTTTTTAAGAAGTCAAATTATAAAATAAAAAGAAAAAGAATGAAACGCGAGGGTTTTAATTTTAGTTTTTATATAGATATTCCACGGATTTGTAGGATCATAATCATATGTTAAAAATATGGTTAAAAAATAATATTAAAATGTTATTTAAGACTTCAATAAAAAAATTATAAAATCATAAAAAGATATTAGAATTCCGTTTTAAAAATGTTGATATAATTATTACGTCTGCTATATTAGAATTTTTTCTTTCTTTTTTTCCCTTTTTTTTTCCGAAAAGGACTTTGAAGCACTGCTATATTAGAAGTTAGAAATTTATTTTAAAACCTATTCATCGTATACATACTTTCTAAATTTCAACAATAATTTATGGTTATACATTTCATGTTTTATTAGTTTCAAAATATTTTTATGCTCTTCTTTGAAAAAAAAAGTAATATTTTTGGTCTAGAGTTAAAAAGGAATTATGTTAAGAACTTTAAATATAAAAAAATATTTAAAAATGTTTACACTTTATAATAAAAATTCAAAAAATACAAATCACTCTTGAAATTTTTTTTTGCTATAAAGTATAAATAATTTTGGATTTTTTCTATTTATAAGAACTCTTAAATTAAAAATATCATTGAGAACTTAATCAAATTTTAGAAATTAAAAGTTTTAGCAAACTTTTGCTTTATTTTTTAAAGTTAACTATTTCTTTTATGGAAAAGAAAATTAAAAACTAGAAAATGTTGTCAAATTAAACTTGGGATCCTTTGATTGGAAGGTTTTTTACGTGGAAATTGACACAAACATCCAAATTGCAGGTTTTTTCACTGTTTTCAATCTTTTACCTGGGAATAAGCTATTTCTAAGACATCTTCACTTCCGATAGAGACTTTCTATTCTTTTCAAAATTGTGGGTTTTGTTTTCTTCCCCTCTCTATCTGCTTTTCATTTTATATGTAATTTCACTTAGAATATAGTTAATTAATTAATTTAATATTAATTTAACAAAAACAATGTAAATATTTATTTTGATAAATTAATAGTAATCTTTTAAAATATTTACTTAACTTATTTTAAAATTTATTAAATGAAGGAAATTGTCTTTTACATCAATTATTAATTTATTAGCCAACAAAATCTTAAATATATTTAATAAGTAAATTAAGATTAGTTAAATTTAATTAGGATAAAACTTCATTTTTTTAATAATAATATTTATTACTTTATTATTTTTTGAATAATTGAGTAATTATTTATTGAGATTAATTTTAATTTGATCATTCATTATGAACATATAATCATTATTGATTATTTATGACAAGTTAATTATTTATTGGGATTATTTTTATTACTCCACTGATTATTAACATAATATATTTACAAAAATATTTTTTAGTATTCTTTATTAATATATCATATATTTTTTTTTTTTTACAATTTTTATATAATATATTGTTTATTAAAATATACTTTGGGGAATTTTCCAAAATAGAAAAATAAGAGAAACTATTTTCACAAATAACAAAATTTAATCTTCTTTGATAGAGGCGAAAGTGTCTACTAGTGATAGAAATTGATAGGAGTCTATCATTGATAGTATGTGATAGACGTTGATAGAAGTCTATATATATATATTTTTTTGGTATTTTTGTAAATAGTTTAACATTTTTTCTATCTATAAAAATTTTCCATATACTTTCTTAAATTATTTAATTAAAATTAAAATTACTAATGTTGAATTTAATTAATTATAAAAATGATTAAATATTAAATTATAATTAGTAGAACATTCATTAAATGCATTAATTGGTTACTTTTAATTATAAATTACTCAATCTTCAAACATTTATAATTAAAATTATTATTGATTCATAATTAATTGATTTTTTATTGATATATTGAATGTTGTTAATCTTTAATTTATTAGACTATTACAATTATATAAAATTTTCATGCTTAATTTCATAAATGAAATGCAGACACAACTTTTGTTATAAAATTCTGATAACATTCCTATGTATAATCACATACAATCATCTTTGATTATCAGATATCTTTAAAACTTTAAACTAAATGGTCCGTAATCATTTATCAATTAAAACTGAAAAATTTGTAACAATTTTACTTTTGCATTTTATATAACAATTTAATCAAGAGTCTTTAAATATTATAACATTTTAATTTCTTCTACGAAAAGATTTTATCAAAATTAAATGTTGACTTTTTATATTGTAATGATTAAGCTTTTATGGTTTATAAATACATTTTTTTTAAAGGTATTGTAATTAAAGTATAATGGGGTGGGGGAATCAAACCCCAGACCTCAAGGTCAATAGTACAAGCACTATGACAATTGAGTTATGTTCTTATTGGCAGTTTATAAATACATTGGTTTCAATGTACAAATTTCATTAAATGTTAACAATATTTTCCATGATAGGAACTAAATTATTATAAAAAAAAAAAAAAAAAATTACAGAGACTAAATTGTTATAGACTATAGTTACGGGATTAAAATGAATGTTACAAATTCGTAAATTCGTAAATTAAGGTCCCGTTTGGTAACAATTTCGTTTTTTATTTTTAAAAATTGAGCCTACCTTCTCATATTTTCATTTGCATATTTTTTAATTACAAAAGTTGAATTCTTCATAAAATTTAAAAAACAAAAACGAGTTTTTAAAAACTACATATTTTACTTTTCAAAATTTGACATGATTTTTGAAAAACATGAGTAAAAGTAGATAAAAAAAAGCAAGAAATTTAGATGTAAAAAGAATGTGAGAGGCTTAACTTTTAAAAGCAAAAAATAAAAAGAAAATGAAAAGATTACCAAACGGGATCAATTATTGTAAACAATATTTAATTGAAATGGATGACCTAATTAAAAAAATGCAAAATACATAATTAATGTAAAAAGTGTAGAATCCAAAGTAGATAATTCATTAACTTAAAAAAGTCAAAAAGAGCCAAAAATGGATTTACATTATAAAAGCAAAAGTAATCCATCAAAAGTGCAAACGACGGATTAAAGAACACAAAAGAAATAAATAAATAAATAAAAAGGGTCGAGTTTACTTGTTCAAGTGATAGCGAATGGTGCAACGGAGAAATGTTATTTTCCAATCCAATAATTCTAGAAAAATCCACGTAGGCCCTACCTTTTTGGAATCTAATCTAATTAGCAAATATCTTAGAAAGAAAGTGTGATCTTTTTGGTCCTAGGTGGAAAGGATAAACCAACTCATGCTGATAGGAAAAGGCCATGTATGCTAAAATGACCTTTGGAGTTCAGAAGAATCATTTATTTCCCGTCCTACGTGTACCTTGTCTTAATCCCTTTTCCATCTCACCCACACACAACCTTTGCCACGTGGCATCCCACTTGTCATACAAAAAGAAAGGATGTCACAGACATTCTTTATTTTCTTTTTCTACTTGCAATAAAAGAATAATGGTTTTTATGGTTTTTATGGTTTAGGATTGGGATGATTGGTTTTTGACACAATGTTGGTGTTAGATATTAAAATAAGATTCATTTTTTTTCAAGTGGTGGCCTTTCTTTAAACCTTTTTGTCTTCAGAAATCATTAAAATTTAAAAAGCCACATGTAATTATTAACTATTTTCCTATTTGTCGAGTTTAACCTTCATTCTTTTATTTATAAGTATACCCCTTAAATTAATCTTACATTTTTTCATTCTCCATTTTTTTTTGTTGCTTTATAATATTATATTCCAAAAGTTTTCTTTTAATTATATTACAACTTAAAAAGTAGTTATACAACGATTAACTAATTAATTTTAACGATAGTTATAAATATAACAATTAAATCCATAATATAGTATATATAAAACAATCAACTCATAGAAAATGTCCAAAATGTCAATTTTAAAGTAATTAATTATAAGATTTAAAAGTGCCAACAATTGCTCTTTAAAAAATGTTAGCCATTGTAATTACCCTTCTAAATACTAATTAATCTAAGTTAGCAACACAATATATTAATTATTAAATAAAAATATAATAATAATAAGAATGATGTAGGGTAAATTGCAAAAATGACCCCTAAAATATGTGATAGTTGTAATTACACTCTCATACTTTTAATTGTAAAAATTGAACCCTCAAATTTATTTAAGTGTTAAAATTAAACCCTCAAACTTGCATAAAATTGTAGAAATTGTAGCAATTATATAAGTTTGAGAGTTTTTATCATTTGAGGGTCCAATTTTTAGAACTATTATAAGCTTGAGGATCTAATTCTAACACTTGTATAAGTTTAAAGATTGAATTTTTACAAAAGAAAGTAGAATGTTGGATGGTGTAATTGCAACTACAATCATAGTTTAAGGGTAATTTTTGTGATTTGACCTAAAAATGAAAGACCGTACTTAGTCTTGCATGTGGCATCGTCTTTAGTGGGATATAAATGAAATTAAGTATTGTTAAATCATTCAATATAAATGTTATATTGAGAAAATTAAAAAGAATTAGTTAAATTCATTAGCTGGGTTTTAACTAAGTATTATAAAATCCTAAAAATATTAGAATACTTTAGTAGAAGAAAATCGGTATATGTGATATATCAAATTTTAGCTCTCATGTCCCTAAGAGTTCACACCGTGAGATCCATGCGCACTTCATGTCGCTCTGGGCGTGGCCTCCCTTTGAAAAGTGTTTGCATGAGTCAATAGCAATGTGAATAGGGAAAGTGTTCATAGTAATAGGAGAGGGATGCGTGTCAACGTATCCTACAGTTTCCTCCATTAGGTTGCACCTTGAGATTCCTATGGTTCACTTGCATGTCGTCCTGGAGCGACTATCCCTTCAAATGGTCTGATCATAGGAGTCGGAACAACGCAAAATCCAACAATTAATAGGGTTTCTTAGATTAATCTTCAACAGTTGTCTTTCCTTTCGGTAGCCTATTGAAGCGTACCTCTAGGATACGAAAATGGGAGGGTCACACTTGCAGGATGAATTAAGCTAGTTAACGAATCTTCAACTTAAACAACGGTAGCTTAAAAATATAGGAATAAGAGTTATTCTGGTATTAGTAATTGGCTGAGATTGTCTTAATTCAGGGGAGGAGTAGCTGATCATCCTTTGGTGACTGTTGCTTTAAACCTCTGAAGTATCGTTGCAAAAACTAAATAATTTGATTAGGGTTCTATGATTACATGTGTTTTTGCTAAATTGATTTGGATAATTATGTAATGGGTTAAGAGAAATATAACTAATATGGTAAATGGATTGTTATTTGTTTCAACATGTCTTCTACAATCATATCTTTGCTTAAAAACAAAAAATTAACCGGTGAAAACTATGCGACTTAGAAATCTAACTTGAATACGATTCTGGTTATTAATGATCTGTAGTTCATCTTGACGAAGACAAATGTCCTCTAGTCCCCACTTGAAATACACCCAAGCGTTGAAGGATGCTTATGACCATTGGACGAAGGCCAATGAAAAGGCCCGAGTCTACATCTTGGCAAGCCTGTATGACGTTCTTACCAAGAAGCATGAGACCATGATGTCTGTGCGTTAGATTATGGAGTTCCTTCAGGAGATGTTTGGACAACCGTCCATTCAGATCCAGCACGAAGCCCTGAAGAAAAGTCAATTAGTGAGAGAACATGTTCTCGACCTAATGGTCCAGTTAAATGTCGCTAAAATGAGCGATGCAGTCATCGATGAGCAAAGTTAGGTATCTTTTATTTTAGAATCTCTTCCGAAGAGTTTTCTTCAATTCCATAGCAACACGGTTATTAACAAAATACAGTACACTTTGACTACCCTTCTTAATGAGTTGCAGACTTTTCAGTCCCTTATGAAAGATAAGGGACCAGTAGAAGGAGAGGCAAATGTTGCCCATTCCAAAAAGTTCCAAAAGGTTCATCCTCAAGAACTAAGTCTATTCCTTCATCATCTGGTTCTAAGATAATATAGAAAAAGAAAGGAGGGAAGGGGAAGGCTCCCAGTGCTGGGAAGGGTAAGGGCAAGACTAAGGCTGACAAGGGCAAATGCTTCTACTACAATGTGGATGATCACTGGAAACGCAATTTTCTTAATTACCTTGTTGAGAAGAAAAAAGACAAGGAAGGTAAATATGATTTACTAGTTCTGGAAACTTGTTTAGTGGAAAATGACCATGATGCCTAAATATTTGATTCAGGAGCCACAATCATGTTTGTTCTTCTTTACAAGGAATTAGTTCCTTCTAGCAAATCGAAGATGGTGAAATGACACTCAAGGTTAGAATGGGAGACACCATTTTAGCTTGTGCAGTCGGAGTTGCCAAGTTTTTTTTTTTTTTTTTTTTTTTGAAGTAGATTTTTGTTTTTAGAAAACTTATCTATTGTTCCCAAAATGAGGAGGAACCTTGTTTCTATTTCCTGTTTATGAAGCGTTCATTATGAATCGAAAGAACTTATATGTGTTAAGGCCAACTGAATCAAAAGCACTTTTAAATCATGAGATATTTAAAACTACAAATACTCAAACAAAAATGCAAAGAATTTCTCCAAGTAACAATGATACGTATCTTTGGCATTTAAGATTAGGTCACATAAATCTAGATAGGATCGAGAGATTGGTAAAGAATGGACTTCTAAGCAAGTTAAAAGATGATTCATTACTTCCATGTGAATCCTGTCTCGAAGGAAAAATGACTAAAAGACCTTTTAGTGGAAAAGATTATAGAGATAAAGAGCCCTTAGAGCTCATACATTCGGATTTTTGTGGTCCAATGAATGTAAAGGTTGAAGGAGGGTGTGAATACTTCATTTCTTTCGTAGATGATCATTCGAGATATGGTTACTTATACCTAATGGAACATAAGTTTGAAGTCTTTGAACTAGTGTATAAGGTTGAAGTTGAAAACCTATTAGGTAAAATAATTAAAACAATTTGATCCGATCGGGGCGAAGAGTACATGGATTTAGAATTTTAGGACTATATGATAGAACATGAAATTCAATCCCAATTTTCAACACTTGGCACACCTTAGCAGAATGGTGTATCAAAGATGAGAAATAGAACTTTAATAGATATGGTTCGTTCTATGATGAGCTATGCTCAATTGCAACTCGTTTTGGGCGTATGCAGTAGAGACTGCAGTTCAAATCTTGAACAATGTTCCCTCGAAGAGCGTTTCTGAAACACCTTTCAAGTTATGAAGGGGCGTAAACCGAGTTTACGTTACATCAGAATCTGGGGTTGTTCTGCACATGTGTTAGTGACAAATCCTAAGATGTTGGAACCTCGTTCAAGATTATGCCAATTTGTTGGTTACCCTAAGGAAACAAGAGGTGGTTGGTTTTATGACCCTCAAGAAAATAAGATGTTTGTATTGAAAAATGCTACATTTTTAGAGGAAGACCACATGAAACATCATAAACCATGAAGCAAAATAATATTAAGTGATGCTACTGAAGAATCAACAAAGTTTGTTGATGCAGTTGGTCCTTTATCAAGAGTTAATGAAGAAGCCAACACTTCAGGTCAATCTCATCCTTCTCAATCATTGAGAGTACCTCAACGTACTGGTAGAGTTGTGATACAACCTGACTGTTACTTGGGTCTAACTGAAACTCAGGTTGTCATACTAGATGATGGTGTTGAGGATCATTGTCCTTTAAATAGGCAATGAATGACATAGACAAGAACCAATGGGACCTTGAAATGGAGTCTATGTACTTCAATTCAGTATGGGAACTTATAGATCCGCCTGAAGGGGTCATAGGGTATAAATGGATATATAAAACAAAGAAAGATGTAGCTGGAAAGGTACAAACTTTCAAAGTTAGACTTGTAGCAAAGGGTTATACCTAGAGGGAAGGGGTTGACTATGAGGAAACTTTTTCCCTTGTTGCTATGCTTAAGTATAAAAGAATTCTCTTGTCCATAGCCACATATTATACCTATGATATATGACAAATGGATTTCAAGACTGTTTTTCTGAATGACAATCTTGAAGAGAATATCTTTATGTCTAAACCCGAGGTCAGGAGCAAAAAGTTTACAAGCTGAATCGATCCATTTATGGGTTGAAACAGGCATCTAGATCTTAGAACATTAGATTTGATACATGTTAGGATTAGTTTCCTAATTCTCCCGGAGTCTCGTTGTTTTGTAAAGATACACATTGTTCAATGAATAAAATAAAAGTTATTTCATTATGGAATTTACTCATATCCAATAAACAAAGCTCCTTGGTTATCTTATGTGAACTTAAACATGTATATATGATATACAAGTGGATCATGCCTTAAGTATAACCTAAATCGGTATGTAGTAGAAGGATTAAGATGGGATACCTGATCTTGGTGACACTACGGATACAACCCGCTTTATAGAGATTTTCAAGTGTTGTAAACTACTATAGATGGTAGATCCTAACCATTCGTGTGGAGACATGGAGCAGGGGTGTCCTATACAAATAGTTTGTATAAGACCTAGACCACGAGATGACTAGACTCTGTATATAACGCTATTGATACTAGAGACTTGCATCTCACCTAAATGACTATAGGTGACACGACCTCAATGTTGAGTGTTTTGTGAACTTCTGCCTTTGAGGGCGATCATTTGATTAGTATGGGTGAGAGTGGCCAGATTGCCAACTCAACATGCCTACCTTTTTAGGGACTTGTCTGATCTTGGAGCTGGGAACTCAATTCACAATATGGAATTCACTTATTTCCCAAAGCGGGGATAAGTAGAGAGATTGCTCCCTTAAGGGCTGGTTCCGGGGCTTGAACATAGTGGCCACAGCTTCTCTTTGGAAGAGAAGACTCAATCATAGTAGAACTATGACTTATGTTCATTAGAGGGATCAATGGTACTTAAGAAGACAAATGTAACTATAGGGGCATAACGATTACTGGCTCAGCTGTACTTACGAGCGATCTGTGAAGGGTTGTCGCACTGCTGATTGGTTAAGATGGAGACATAATATATCTGTAGTGAGGAAAGTTCAGCTGTTGGTCTTTAGTGGAGTGCCTGATAGTTAACGGATGGTGGATCCCATGACTAAAGAGTTTAGTCAGTTATGTTGGGATTAAGTATCCTAATTCTCCCGAAGTCTCGTTGTTTTGTAAAGATACACATTGTTCAATGAATAAAATAGGTGTTATTTAATTTTGGCATTTACTCATATCCAATAAATAAAGCTTCTTGGTTATCTTATGTGAACTTAAACATGTATATATGATATAAAAGTGGATCATGCCTTAAGTGATAACCTAAATCAGTCTGTAGTATAAGGATTAAGGTAGAATACCTGATCCTGGTGACACTATGGATACGACCCGCTTTGTAGAGGTTAGCAAGTATTGTAAACTACTACAGATGGTTGATCCTGACCATTCGTGTGGAAATGTGGAGCGAGGGTGTCCTATACAAAGAGTTAGTATAAGATCTGGACCACGATATGACTAGACTCTGTATATAACGCCGTTGATACTAGAGACTTGCATCTCACCTAAACGACCATAGGTGACACGACCTCAATCCTGAGTGTTTTGTGAACTCCTGCCTTTGAGGGCGGTCCTTTAATTAGTATGGGTGAGAGTGGCCAGATTGCCAATTCAACATGCCTACCTTTTTGGGGACTTGTCTGATCTGGGAGTTAAGAACTCAATTCACAATATGGAATTCACTTCTTTCTTGAAGCAGGGATAAGTAGAGAGATTACCCCTTTAAGGGCTGGTTCCGGGGCTTGAACATAGTGGCCATAGCTTCACTTTGGAAGAGAAGACTCAGTCATAGTAGAACTATGACTTATGTTCATTAGAGGAATCAGTGGTACTTAAGGAGACAGATATAACTATAGGGGCATAACAGTTATTGGCCCAACTGTACTTACGAGCGATCTGTGAAGGGTTGTCGCACTGCTGATTGGTTAAGATGGACACATAATATATCTGTAGTGAGGAGAGTTCAATTCACAATATGGAATTCACTTCTTTCTTGAAGTAGGGATAAGTAGAGAGATTGCCCCCTTAAGGGCTGGTTCCGGGGCTTGAACATAGTGGTCATAGCTTCACTTTGGAAGAGAAGACCCAGTCATAGTAAAACTATGACTTATGTTCATTAGAGGAATCAGTGGTACTTAAGAAGACAGATGTAACTATAGGGGCATAACGGTTATTGGCCCAACTGTACTTATGAGTAATATGTGAAGGGTTGTCGCACTGCTGATTGGTTAAGATGGACACATAATATATTTGTAGTGAGGAGAGTTCAACTATCGGACTTTAGTGAAGTGCCTAGTAGTTAACGGATGGTGGATCCCGTGACTAAAGAGTTTAGTCAGTTATTCACATACTGTTGGAGCTTCGGATCTACAGGTCCTTGAGGTCCCCTTGGTAGCTTGGATTCATGTTGAAGGATAAGTTCTTGGTGTTGATTTGAAATGTTCAAATTGACAAGAGGTATCTTGATTATATATGATATAATCAGTATGATGTATAAGATACATCTAGTGGAGGATTGATGTAAATGAGATTTACATCAAGTACCATGGAATAGAAAAATAACTATGGTTTATATGTTTCATGAGATGAAATATTAAAACTATAGGTTATAAATATAGTATGATAAGTTTGTTATCATTTATATTTATAATAATATTAATTATTAGATAATTAATACTTTTTCTTTTAAATAACCAAAATAGTGGATGATTATTGATCATGGTAACTGTGAGTATAAAGGAAATCGGTTTCCTATTTTGAAAAAGAGTTTTTTTTACAAAAGTTTGAAAAGAATTTTGAGTTTTCTCTTTGGCAAAAAGAAACTCACGGAAGTCGTCAAGTAAATACATATTTACTAAACGACGGCTAGGCTAAGTAAATGATTGTGCAGATGCTAGCTAAACGATCGTACAGTGTTTACTAAACGATCGCATAGCTTTGCTAGATGATCGCTGGCCCAAGGTAAACGATCATGTAGAATTGACCGAGCTAAACGATAGAGCTAAACGATCGTATAGCTTTTGCTAGACGATCGTATGGCATCGACCTATACGATAGGTCTCCGACTCCTCCCACTTGCCCAGTCGTGTACACGATATGTCTTTCCTCCGTTCGTCTGCCTCACACCAAGTCCGAACAAAGCCCACCCTCTAGATTCTCACATCGAGAATACCAAGGTCGCCTTGTTGGTGGTGTCAGACTCAACTCGACATCGTTAAGGTTTTCTAGAGGCCGTTCGTGGTGCTTTGGAGGAATCCGTTCGTGGTGTTATGGAGGAGTTCGTGTTACGGAGGAGATCGTGACCGAGGAGATCGTTGAGGACGAATGCGAAGTGTTCGTGCTGTGTTCGTGTGGTGTTGCGGTCGTGTAGATCAAGCGCTCATGGTTGCTGTGGTTCGATCAGAGTGTGCATCGGAGCATGGAGACGTTTCCGCCATTGTTAGTACAGTTTGTCCCTCTGTACATTTGTTGTTTCATACTGGAATTTCTCTGTAATTTGTATAACCGTTTATGTTTAAAATCGACTGTAAATATTATGTTAATTCATGATTGTACTTTGGAATAGTCTTGTTCTGCTACTCATGGAAATCTCGAGTGTCGATTTCCTTCACTATTAAGCTTGCAAACTCTTTGCTCTTGATCTGAAACTATGAACCCCTCTGGTCGAGTCATATAGATGGTCTCCTCAAGATTACCTGTAGTAAGGAGAGTTCAGCTGCCGATCTTTATTGGACTTCCTGGTAGTTAACGGATGGTGGATCCCGTGACTAAAGAATTTAGTTAGTTATTCATGTACCGTTGGAGCTTTAAGCTACAGGTTCATAAGATCCCCTTGGTAGCTTAATGGATTCAAGTTGAGAAACAGTTCTTGGTGTTGATTTGAAATGTTCAAATTGACAAGAGAAAATTCGATTATATATTATATGATCGGTGTGATGTATGAGATACAATAAGTGGAGGACTAATATAAATGAGATTTACATTAAGTACCATGAAATAGAAAAATAACTATGGTTTATACGTTTCATGAGATGAAATATTAAAAATATAGGTTATAAATATAGTATGGTAAGTTGGTTATCATATATATTTATAATAATATTAATTATTGGATAATTATATCTTTTTTTTTTCTAATAACCAATTGAGTGGAAGGTTGTTGGTGGTTTCATGGTAGCCGTGAGATAAAAGAAAAAATATTTTCCTAAATTTAGTAGTTGTTACAAAGAGATTGTCTATTCTCGGCAAGTTCTCAGGAAAAGATTGTTTAGTGAATGAAATTCACTAAACGATAGCTGAACAGAGACTAAAAGATTGTGAAGTGACACTCTACGATAGTTCCTTCAGCTGGCCTTTAGCTAAACGATCACGGAGCTTTTGCTAAACGATCGCATAACATTTGTTAAACGATTGGGCATCGTCTATACGATAGACCCTATCATCTCCCACTTGCTCAATCTTTTACACGATTGTTCTTCCTCCAGTCTCTTTCTTTAACCAAATCCACACAGAGTCCACACTTCTGGATTCTCACACCGAGAATACCAAGGTAGCCATTGTGGTGGTGTCGTACCCAACTCGACTAAATCGAGGTTTTTGGAGGCCGTTCGTTGTGTTCTTAATCTTGGAGATCGTTGTATTCGTGGTGTTTATGTGGTGGTCGCTGTGATCGTGCTGTGTTGTGGTCGAAGTGTTTGAGCGTTTTTGTTTGCTATCTTACTGTTTGAACGAGCGTTCGGGATCAAGAGAGATTGAAGATGAGTCTTTAAAGGTATGTTTATTCTTTCCCTTGATTTTATGTAAATCATGCTGTAATTTCGTTTTGTGAATAGCATGTAAGCTTTCGTTTCTTGATTGTAATTGTATATGTACAAATATGAATGGAATTTGGAATGATCGTTCCGCTGCTCATAGAAATCCTCATGTCCGATTTCCTTCAATTGGGTTTTATGCCCTAAAATTCGTAGATAGTAAATGTTAGTAATTGACCGTCATGAATAAAGAGTTATAGATGTTAATTCAATAAATGTTATTGTGCTGTTTTCTATTTTGTCTTAATAACCTTAAATTAATAAAATAACATCTAAGACTACCTTATAAGTCTTGAACTATATGTGGAGACATATATGGATTAGTGTTCAAGATACAACCTAAAGAGCTTATAGCATAGGGATAGGACTGGGTACCTTAACTTGGTGGCATTATGGATACGACACACTTTGTATTTGATCAAACGCATTGATTCAACGCATTCGTGTGGGTGACACGCGAGTGGAGGTATCTTATGCTTCGGATTGCGAAATAGTAACCATTAGATGTAACACTGTCAATTAATTAGGTTCCTATTTCAATAGGATGACCTAGGCAACTTAGTCTTAATCCTAAGTATATTTTGAACTTATGTTCACAAGGGATTGTCCTTTGATTTGTATGGGTGAGGGTGACTAGTTCGCCAACTCAATATGCCTACCATTTGGAGACAAGACCGGTTGAGGAGCTGGGGACATAATAATACATGATGGAATTCACTCTTTCCCGTCTTCAGGGTAAGTAGATGAGTGTTCCCTTAAGTAGTGTCTTCAAGACTTGAACAAAGAGTCATATCTTCTCATTGGCCTGAGAAGGGTTTCTGTTTATTGGTTGGATCATAAATAGGCTGTTCATTAGAAAAGTACTGGTACTTAAGAAGTTAGAGGTAACCCAGAGTAAAACGGTAATTTGACCCGATTGGAGTTACGAACACTCGTAAAGGACTAACTTGTTGTTATTGGTCTACATCCATGGACACAGAAATATATCTGTAATGAGAAGAGTGCAGTTGTGGGTCTTTAATGGAGTGTACCCACAATTAACGAATATCGATTAATTTGGTTAATGAGTTTAGCCAATTAATCTCATATCATTGGAGCTTCTAATCTATAGGTTTACTAGGTTTCCTTGTTAGCTCACTAAAGGATATTAAAGAGGGATGATTTGAATTGTTCAAATCAATTTGAAGAAATTGTATATTAATATGATTAATATGTAATTGATTGTGGATGTGATCTATAATTTAAATTAAGTTGGAAAGAAACATTTGAATGAGATTCAAATAATTAATTCAAGTGAATTAGATTCACAAAGAATTAATTAATTAATAGAGAGGTGTTGCACATATACACATGATGTTTATGATAATTAAATATATATATATATATATATATACATACATATGTTAAATTGGATTTAATGTATAAATAGTTATTTAATTATTGTACTAATTAATTTAATAAATGTTATTTAATTAATTGTGCATAAGGAAAAATTGGAAAAAAGACTAGGAGAAGGGGTTGACCCTTTTCAAGTCTTCCTTATGGCCCTTTTGAAGACACACGAAACACAATAGAATTACAAGCATTGATTGTGCAATTTTTCTAACTCACAAAAGAAATCCTTTCTACTCTCTCAAAAAGTTTTCCTCCACACCCTCTTCCAATAGTTGGATACCATTTATCCTTCTATTGGAATCTTTGAGAATAACAAGGTTACTCTTGTGGTCATGCTCAAGATTGTTCGAGGAAACGTTCGTGTTCAAGATCGTTGTAGGAGTCGTTCATTGGATCATCGAGAGGATCGTTCTAGGAGCTTGAGAATCTATAAAGGTAAGAATGATTCTATCTTTTCCCTTTAACATGCTACTTACATGTTTGTTCTACGTCTATTCTGTTGTAGTTTACTATTTTAGTTTATGTAAAAATTGATTTGCAGGTTGCAAGGCATTCACAACACTTCCGCTGCGGGATCCGATCCTTTCAAAAAATTTGATGCCCAATAAGTAGTTTAACAGCCAAGCTCTTTAAGAGAAAATTGATTATTTAGATCAACAATCAGTTTATCAACCATATGTAAAGAATTACTAGTGATGATAATATCATCTACATAGACTAGATTATAACAAACCATGCCCTTTTCATGATAAATCAAAAGAGATAGATCAACTCTTGGGTTGACAAACCCTAGTGAATGTAAAAGCGTTGTCAATCTAGGAGCTTGCTTTAATCCATATAATGCTTTCTTCAATTTACAAACCATTGTAGAAGCAGACGAATCAACCATCCCTGGTGGCTACGTCATATACACTTCATCTTCTAATAATCCATGAAGGAATGCATTATTGATATCCATCTGTCTCAATTTCCGACTATGACATAAAGCAAGTGTAAATAGAATTCTAATGGTCATAGGTTTTATAACATGGCTAAAGATTTTAGTGTAATCAATATTTGCAACTTGATTATAACCTTGGCCTACCAACCTTGCTTGATCTAGCTAGGGTCCATATGAATTTCTTTTGATCTTGATCATCCATTTGCATCCAATCACCTTTTATCTGCAGGTTGTGGTTCGAAATCCTGTGTTTTATTTGCTAAAAGAGCATTGTATTCCTCTGGCTTTCACCCAATGAGAACATTTGAGGGTTTCTTTAACATTTGGAGACTCCATCTCAAAATACTCCACTATCAGAACTTTGGGCTTAAAAATATCATTCTTTCCTCTTATAACCATTGGATGGTTATTGACAACAAGAGATGTATTAGGCAATGATGGAACAGTGAATGAGTCATAATTATTTGTGGGATCAAAATGGTTCGGCGATGAAGATGATAGAAGAGATGAAGTTGTAGAAGAGTCATGAACTAGTATATTAATAGAGTCTGACATGTTTAAGGGAAAAATTTCGAAAAGAGAAAAAGATAAAGAAGGAGTTGAAGAACTGATGGGTAGTTGGTTTGTACACTGGTTATTGGAGTGTACAGTATCTGTTAACATTGGAAGTGACTGGTCATCTATGACAGGACATAAATGTGATATAATAGGTTGATTAGAGGTTGGTTGGGTGACTTATAAAATCGGTAGGTAACTTGAGGTTGATGGGATATTCGAAGATAGCTGTGTAGACTGAAAAAAGGACATGGAAGAAAATTTTGTCTCATCCATTATGAAATATCTTGATATATAAAATCAACAAGACTTTGAGAGACATTTATATCCTTTATGAATGGAACTATACCCCAGAAAAATGCAAGGGGTAGATCTTGGATTAATTTTGTGTTTGTTATAGGCACTCAAAGAAGGATAGCACAAACAACCAAAGGCTTTTAAGAAGGAATGTTTTGTTTGATGCCAAAAATCTTTTCAAAGGGAGATATCTTTTGATGAACTAAAATAGGGAGCCTATTTATCAAATAAACCGCAGTAGAAAAAGCATCGTTTCAAAATTCAAGATGTAAAGAAGAATGAGATAACAAGGTTAAACACGTTTCAACTATGTATCTATGTTTTCTTTTGACAAGACCGTTTTGTTGAGAAGTATGAGGACAAGACAACCTATGTTCAATACCACTGGATTTTAGATAAGGAGTAAACAAACGAAATTCACCTCACCATCTGTTTGAAGACGAAGTATGTAATGACCTAACAGTTTTTTCACTATTTGTTTATATAATAGAAAAGCACTAAATGCTTCACTTTCAGTCCTAAGAAAGTAAATCCAAGTATATCTTGAGAAAGCATCAACAAAACTTAAGTAAT